>NC_091239.1:11018749-11101249 GCF_040958095.1 Procambarus clarkii | reverse complement strand
CGGCTCCAGGTGTACCGGAGATCATGAGTACAGCATCATCATCCCTAAAGCAGCATTAACCAGCATCAACATCACTGGAGCATCTCTGGGATATTAAACATCACCGAGACATCGACACCACTTAGATACCAACACCACTGAGATATCAACACATGAATTCTCTCGCTGGTTATCATCGTCACAAGGATATTAACGTCACTTGGGTAGCAATATCATTATCTGAGGTCAGGCCCTGGATAGCGAGGATTGACTGGGAGCCAATCCGTAACTGTTCGACTCCTGTTCACCAATCAGTAACTGGGGACCTGGCTGTAAGCCGATTGGCAGTTAAAAAAAGATTGGAGTATCTCTGAATTATGAGTGATGTCAACATCGCCATCACTAACATCAGCACCCACGGAACATCATTGTGACATCAACAGCGGATTTTCTACTGTAGTCTGACTGTGCCCATCTAACAAAGAATCTTCTCTAATGACAAATGAATGATTGCATATTATCGTAAAGCCGTTCGTAACCTGTGATGCTGTGATTCTCCAGCAAATATTTCTCAGAATCCGTTTTAAGGCCAAGCTCTAGAACCTGTAACCTCTCTAAATGTCATTCTGTCAAAATTCTTGTTAATCTCGTTATAAAGAGCCATGTTTTTTTTTTTAGATACAAAAAAGCTGTTTTGATTCACCTAAATTCTGCTAAGAGCAGCTATTATATAGCACAAGTTAGTAAAAAAAATGAGTGAAACAAATCCGGATGAAATTTCCTTTTTTTTCGTTCAAAAATGTCAGAATAGTATATATTAGTAAAAATTGAGGTGATGAAATACTTGTTATTTAATGATTTCAAATCTTCCTGACCTGTAATTTTAAAATTCTTTATCTCTCAAATACAAGATTTAGTTGATTATGTCATTTTCGTGGACTGAAGGACTATAATGCTTGTCGAAGTACTCTAGATCGAACTATTGATCTTCCACACAATGCAAACCACAAAAAATTTCCTAACTCAATTGTAACTATTTACTGCCAGGTAAACAGATATATCTGGTTAAATGCAGCAGTGATATAGCGTCTCCATCCTGCCGCGGGAATCGAACCTGGGACCTATGAGTTGAGAACTGACTGTCCTCACATATAGAGTAATTACAGTAATAAAATACACGCCATATCACGAACCACAAACCTGTTTCCATTTAAAGTTAAATTAAATATCCATTTTGTCACAGCCGTCAAGGTCATTCGTATTTGAAGACGACTTCAGTAAATGTCTCTCTGGACCCTCTTCGTCAAGGTCGACACTTGGTTCAATCATTGACATTTGCTCCTTCCTTTCGTTTGGTAGTTCAAGGTCAACCATAACAACCACCTGAAGCAGTTAAGGTCTTCCAGTTCTTTGACTTTGATAATCCTCTCGTCTTCATGCGGTCAACGGGACTTGACTGAATTTTTTCTTAAGGTCGACTTGTCGACGAAACTTGATTTCATTTTTGTCTTACGGTAGATTAAATTCTGATCATTTATGTAAACAAACAGGAGGTATAAAAGCGATATGTCTGTACTTATGTGTTGATGAGTTATTATCGTTGATGAGGAGACATGCAGAGGACTCGTCTCACTGTCATCAGATCTTAGACAACATACTCATGCTCTTCAATAATGTTAGTTACTATGACTTACAAGTATTAACATAAAAAATGATACATATGTAAACAGTCACTTCAATCTCTATATGGTGAAAGTATCAGAAGAATCACTTCTAGTATTGACACTGAGCATTGTAAACTGTGGGTTATTTGAGGGTAAAAGTATTAAATTTAGTAGCTTAGATGTAGACCAATATATTTTGTGAGCTACCAAGAAGTACCAGAAGTTCCATCCAGTTTCCAATGATTGTAAATCCGTGTAAACCAAACGAAAAATAAATTTGAGCATTTATGAATAACGAGCAAAACGAGCATTTATGAATAAAGTAAAGTATGTCAATGCAATGTAATACATCTGCTGGTAGCAGCATCAGTGTCTCATAAGTGGGACGACAGTTTGTTGCGTGTCAAACCATCCGGGAGATGAGCTTTCGGTGTTAGGTTATGCAACATATGCTGCAAGGAGCAACATGCAAACCCAGCTTCCTTACGGGTTCGTTAAAAGTTGCTAGATCCTTCAGTGGCAGCTTCTTAAGGACATCCTCCTAATTAAAAATGACAAGCTTTTTGTCGTCCTCATCCAGACAGACCGCCATTTCCTGGTACGAAAACTCCGACCTCAATACTTTTTATATTCTTGTTTTCAAACGCTGCTGTTGCCATGCATTTCTGCAAATTCTAAGTATAAGCGTTCCACAGCAGATTACATCTTCTTGCTTTGTGATCATTTAATCCCCCCAAGATGTGATTGGCATACTAAATGTTCATAAAAGAAGCTTGGTTCAGCGTGTGGATGCTGGCAGCTCCATCAAAAACTGGTCGGAAGTTGGTCAGGCACTTGCTGGGCCAGAAAGTGTCTAGCCATGCATCCGGAAGGTTTTCCAGGAGTGCAAGGTCACTACTTAGACTCCTAGACCAATGCTTCCATCATCAGAGAGTGCAGCAGGAAAAGCCGACTATCTGTTCTCGTGGTTAAAATTCATCTCCAAATTCCGCCCCTGTTCTGGCAATCAATGCACAGCCTTGAGAGATGAACGTCATTTTTCCCAGAAGTAGTATTGTGCCTTCACTTTATTTGCTGTCTTCGGGCGAGGGCTTACAAACACCTTCAGGGTATTCTCACAAATGTCATCATCTGGTGTAGATCTTGAGACGCTCCTAGCCAATCAGTTTTACTGTATAACAAAACAATGTTATCTAAGATTGTGTCGTCGAAGTATATCCTACCACACTGACGAAGTATATCCTACCACACTGACGAAGTATATCCTACCACACTGACGAAGTATATCCTACCACACTGACGAAGTATATCCTACCACACTGACGAAGTATATCCTACCACACTGACGAAGTATATCCTACCACACTGACGAAGTATATCCTACCACACTGACGAAGTATATCCTACCACACTGACGAAGTATATCCTACCACACTGACGAAGTATATCCTACCACACTGACACATCACACCGGTCGTGATGTGTTTACCTTATGTCCCCTGTGCGGGTACTTTCTTGGGGCTCACTTGATGCTTTAGCAACCTCTGAGAAACCCCACTTTAACGAGGAGCTCACGATTTGCTTCTAATGTTAACAGATACACAGTTCTCTTTGATTATAGCCGTGTACTGCTCCTCTGCATGTCATTGGAGATTGAGTTTAAAGCCTTGACTAATGCGCATTAAGGATGCGTGCATTTCCACGCCTACATTTGAGTGCTGTGCTTGACATTCAGCCATGTCTCTCGGCTGAATAGAGACCCAGCAGGATGGCTTCAAGTAATCGTGGGCGAGGAATGACCACAGTAAGGGTTTATAGGCTTCGTAGTAAATTGCAAAATATTCCTGCTGTATAAAAATAATGCAGACAACTGCCAGCAACTCAGTTTCCAGCACGGTTACCCAGTAATGAAATTGAAGGTTGGCATTCACTAATCATCATTTTTGATTCATTTTCTATATCAGCTGGACACATCTAACAGTTGTGGTCAAATAGTGCACCTGAATGTGTGTTTAGAGCATACTTAAGTGTCTCAGAGTGATTTATGTTAGCTGATCGCAGAAATGAATGGGCAATACCTGCAGTTGATATCCAATTTGTTCCAATGCT
Source organism: Procambarus clarkii (assembly GCF_040958095.1). Classification (NCBI taxonomy): domain Eukaryota; kingdom Metazoa; phylum Arthropoda; class Malacostraca; order Decapoda; family Cambaridae; genus Procambarus; species Procambarus clarkii. The sequence continues at coordinate 11,097,497 of NC_091239.1, read as the reverse complement.
TGCACCGCATTGCAATGGAAATCCCAGCGTCTTTTATATCGCCATCTTGAGACCACGAATCACAGATATCTTCCCCAGTAGATCTCAGGGCCCCTTCTTCAAAATCTGCTTACCCTGAGCAAACAGATGTGGGCTGAAGATAGCTATATGGCGTCTGCTCTGGGTTCAGCATTCTTCACCAAGGCTATTAAAGGCTGGATCATAGCCATCGTTCGCACTACGAGGAGAGGGAACAGATCAGTGGGGCATATGACTCGAGAATTATTGCACAGACGGGTTTTTCAGCTACAACTTTTTGGGGGTTTCGGTTTGTCATCATACAACCTAACCAAAACGTTGTTTTACGTTGTCAAAACGTATAACGTTGCAGCAACGTTATATAAACGTTGGTACTACATTGTGATTTAGCAAGAATGTGGGACGTTTTCCGTGGAAGGCATCAACTCTCTCCCTTTGCCAGCCAGGAGCCCTTCATAGTTGCACTGAGGAACTTTCTAATGTTAATTCCCTTAGTACAAACTGAAACGTTGACGTTTCAGGCTATATTCTGAGTTTCGCCCTCCTGTTTCCCGAGAAAGTTAGACCCTTGACAGATTCTCTTCGCTGCAGGCGATGGGTCCCAATAACGTGGCTGAAGTATGTTGACCAGACCACACACTAAAAGGTGAAGGGACGACGACGTTTCGGTCCGTCCTGGACCATTCTCAAGTTGATGGTCTTCACTCTCCGTTTCGCAAGTGACACTAAGAACGAAGACTGAAAGCTTCATAAAGTAATACCAACTGAACACTCTGATCAGGTTCTTGCAAAATGATGCTATCAACATGTCTGCAGTGGACGTCAAGTTAACAGTCCAGAGGAACTTGTACTTTCTCCTAGTTTTATTCACAGAAAAACTAAATCTAGTGAGGACGTGTAACAAAATGGCAAGCACACATAGTTTCGGATTACTGTCCCCTGTATTTGGCTCGTTAGGCAGAATATGATGCTGGCAGTGAATCATAAACTACACAAATAATAGTTTGACAACTTAGCATATGCTGCTAATTAAGATTAATTGACATAAAAAATGGCAAAAATGCGATTAACATGGCAATCAAAAATTTCTCGGATATGCTTTATTTATGCTTGTATGTAGGCCGGTTAATAAATCATCAATTTTAGTGCTGATTTAGCTGTCTCGGCCAATCAGAAGCCCCACTTAAGGCATCGTGCTCGGAGGTGATCGTGTGGCAGTCAGCCCCGACCCACCAGAACAGGTTGGTTGATTGCCCCAAAAAATGTGATTAGAGCTGCTTGATCCAAATTCTTTTGGGTCACTATGACAGCCGAACAATCTAATTCTAAGTGTTGACCAGACCACACACTAGAAATTGAAGGGACGACGACGTTTCGGTCCGTCCTGGACCATTCTCAAGTCGATTGACTTGAGAATGTCGAAACGTCGTCGTCCCTTCAATTTCTAGTGTGTGGTCTTCAACTCACATATTGTGCGGATTGCAGCCTGGGCATATATGTGGAACTGTTGTTGTTTAGAATTCAACTATTCGTAGCAAAAAGTTCCAATTAGCATTGGCTACGGTCAGCCTGTTATATGTGGGGAATATATGTAGCAGATATAATGGAGAAAATTAGGTCGACAGACAATACATGTTAGAAAGTATGTAACATACATGTATCTAACATACATATACACCAGAGAAAATACAGGATCTAACATGTGTCTTACAATACATGATAGATCCCGCCGGTTAGAAAGGCGGGATCCAAGAGCTAACAGCTCGATCATGCCGTGACAGTTATTACATGGCCTCGAAAACTAGTCAATCCTGCGGAACTCCGACCAGAGGAACATGCATCCTGTTTAATTAAAGGGATCACTGTGAATTCTTTGCATATTAATTTATATTGGTTTCAGGAAATTATCGCTTAGTCGTGGGTGAATGTGGCGTTAGTTAGCTTAAAGCTATGTTCTCAGGAAAGTGTCTATACCCTTTGGAAAGTGTTTATGAATGTCTATACCCTTTGGAAAGTGTTTATGAATGTCTATGCCTTCTGGGAAGTGTTTCTGCACCCTGGAAACACAAACCGTAACTGTCTCTATTTTCCGCTTGTTACAACTTGTAATAAAGTTGTTACATCTTGGCTTAATGTGTTTGTGACGTACTAGAACGTTGTTACAACTTGCTATATTGGTTATTATAACTGGTTAGGTGTTAAAACTTGTTTGAACGTTGTACCAACGTCGTAGTTTCGGTGTATGTTTGGCGGGTGTCTGCCTATATCCTCTAGTAAGTGTTCTTGCCTATTTATGTCCTCGTGTGAATGTTTATGTCATCTGGTAAATGAGCTGGTCCGTTTATGTACTTAGGAGAATGTTTATATATGATTATGTTCTCTGTTTAGTGTGTTTGTCCCTAGTAAGTGTTGATGTGTGATTGTGTTCTGATAAGTGTTTGAGGCCATGGTCCCCGCCTTATCTTGGACAAATTAAGAAGTGTCTTATCGTACTGTTGTGAAAACTACATCAGGTTGTTAGTTTTTATTGTTTTTCTAGCCTCTTTCTGTCTGGCGTCCATCGTCTTGTTTGAAACAGAAAGAGACACAAAGAAGGGGAATTATGAGAGTGTTTTGAGAATGTGTGTGTTTGTGTGTGTGTGTACTCACCTAGTTGTACTCGCCTGGTTGTGGTTGCGGAGGTTGAGCTTTGGCTCTTTGGTCCCGCCTCTCAACCGTCAATCAACTGATGTACAGATTCCTGAGCCTACTGGGCTCTGTCATATCTGTGTGTGTGTGTGTGTGTGACAGAGAGAGAGAGAGAGAGAGAGAGAGAGAGAGAGAGAGAGAGAGAGAGACTTACTGGATACATACTTTATTGGATACTAGCTTTGATTCTATTATGCTAGGATACTAGCAAAAGGCGTTAGAGTTTGTTTGCTCGTGGCTTCACATTCAACCTCTTCGCTTTAAATTCGGGTTGCCAAAAAAAAACACGGTTCTTTTTTCTCGAGAAGCCTAACCCGATCTGGCTGGGGCTAGTTGGATTTTTATCTATTTATTCAACAGACAAAAAAATGTCTACAATTTACAGTTTTGATGTAAATCTTCAGCGTGTGCTTTCGATATGACACTCCGTTACAAAATGCAACGGTTTTGCCTATCCGCAGACGCAGGAACCCACCTAACAAACCGAAGCAGATTGACAATATACGGTAATAATTCTGTTCCTTCATTTTTATCAGTTCATTGCATTTTTGACTGGTCAATTCCGTTCAAAGTAAGATGCAGTAGATGCGAGGACGGCGTAAAAATCCTCTTAAGAAGCGAAACAATGTTGTTAAATAAGAGGACAACTCTCCGGCTAATCAAAATAAAGGCTAAATGATTTATTTCAAAATTAAACAAGATATGATTTATATAAGCAAATGAGACGAGGTCATGTTTTAATAAGTCTCTATATACATTCAACAATCTTTTATCTCTCCGGCAACCGGTTGATATATACAATCACCTCCATTACCAAGCATAGCCGCATTAATTAAAAACCTCATATTGAGACTAATGATGAAATTTTCTGTGGGGAAAAAATATATATATATAATTGCGTACCCTACCCCAGAAGCTCTTCACTGCAATACCTCACAGATTTCACACTGTTCTGAGGGCGTTATGAGCTCTAAGGAGCTGTAACAAAGAATCACCCGGCGGCGCCCGGGACCACTCACAAAAGGCGTTAGAGTCATTGCAGTCCTGCTGAGCTCGTGAGTGGGAATTATGACTGACTATTAATATTACCTTGATATGCAGGGGGCCTCCCATTACCGACCAGCACTCCACCCCGCCCAAGCTAAACTGGGAACCAGCTTAATTGAAATCACTTAGTTTTTTCAGGGGTTAATTTCAGCAAGTTGAAATGCTTACATACGTATAGTGATGCTTTAAGGTTTTGATTGCATATTATATAATATATATATATATATATATATATATATATATATATATATATATATATATATATATGTCGTACCTAGTAGCCAGAACGCACTTCTCAGCCTACTATGCAAGGCGCGATTTGCCTAATAAGCCAAGTTTTCATGAATTAATTGTTTTTCGACTTCCTAACCTACCTAACCTAACCTAACCTAACTTTTTCTGCTACCTAACCTAACCTAACCTATAAAGATAGGTTAGGTTAGGTTAGGTAGGGTTGGTTAGGTTCGGTCATATATCTACGTTAATTTTAACTCCAATAAAAAAAATGACCTCATACATAAGGAAATGGGTAGCTTTATCATTTCATAAGAAAAAAAATTAGAGAAAATATATTAATTCAGGAAAACTTGGCTTATTAGGCAAATCGGGCCTTGAATAGTAGGCTGAGAAGTGCGTTCTGGCTACTAGGTACGACATATATATATATATATATATATATATATATATATATATATATATATATATATATATATATATATATATATATGTCGTACCTAGTAGCCAGAATGCACTTCTCGGCCTACTATGCAAGGCCCGATTTGCCTAATAAGCCAAGTTTTCCTGAATTAATATATTTTCTCTAATTTTTTTCTTACGAAATGATATAGCTACACATTTCATTATGTATGAGGTCAATTTTTTTTTATTAGAGTTAAAATTAACGTACATATATGACCGAACCTAACCAACCCTACGTAACCTAACCTAACCTATCTTTATAGGTTAGGTTAGGTTAGGTAGCCGAAAAAGTTAGGTTAGGTAGGTTAGGTAGTCGAAAAACAATTAATTCATGAAAACTTGGCTTATTAGGCAAATTGGGCCTTGCATAGTAGGCTGAGAAGTGCGTTCTGGCTACTAGGTACGACATATATATATATATATATATATATATATATATATATATATATATATATATATATATATATAAATAGAGTACAGCTGAACTTTAGCCTACCATTCAGGTTGGCTGTATGGGTTTCGAACTCTGGACCACACTCGTGTGAGGCCGACATTCTATCAACTGCGCTATGAGCAGTCTTAAAAAGGAGTGTTTTTAGTATTCATTCTTCCTTTCCTCCTCTGTGGTATCTGATGCCATGGTCAAGGAAACCCTATCATACGGTCCTAGAGGCTTATTTGGGGTCACATATAAAATGTTACATGAAACACACTCTGTATCGAACACTTGTGTAGTCCTTGTACCCCTCACCAGCCTTATTAAAAGCCAACAAACAATACACCTGTTTCAACCTTATTGTGGAGGAAGATGCTGGATCGTTGCTCTAGTCCGCACAAGCACCTTGTGATCATACTGCCTCACTGCTGTTAGTGCTCTCCATGTAAGGATTTTCATTTGGCAATCCTCATATCAGCAACATTTATAGAGAGGCAGGAGCCTGCAAATACGGGCTGCATGGTCTAAATTGCAGACACAACACGGGATGGTACACGAGATAGAACGAATTCGACGATGCCATCAAGAGGAGCATCATTACCATCCAGTTCCAAGCAGAGAGAATCTATTATTCTCAAGTCCTCTACTTCTGCCATCCCTGTTGGTCACAAAGATGGAATTATATTACATTGAAGAATGATCGACAGCCGATACTGAGTTTAACATGTGCGTCCACTCCTGGCTGATGCCCACATCAGTTTCAGTACCAGTGATGCCGAGTACCGCTGCGACCCAAAGGGAAATCAACAAGCCAAACGCAGAAATCTGGCCAGCAAATGAAATTTTTTGCCCCCCTGTAGTATCCGATACCCTGACTACGCGGGGAAAAAATGCCCAGATCATCAGTAAACATTTGTGTTCCAGGTTCATTGAAACTAAGGGAACCCGAGGGCAACCAGCTTCCTTTTCGAGCACTTTAGTGAGGTAATCCAAAGGGCGAAAATGCCCAGAAAAGCCTAGGTTCCAGATTATCATCCAAGGATTTCTACAAATTCTAGGGCAATATCTTAGTAATTCCCTTTACAATAAATAAATTTTGCGTAATCTATGTATTCTAGAATATCTCTCTCTCTGATCAAGGCTGAAGGCCAGGTACTATGAGCAAACTTCTCCCATTTTTTGTCCAGTAATTGCTTTTGGGTACGAGTTAAGCATGGGAGGATCTGGATTGATAGCGAGTAAAAAGAGTATCATGTGGCACTGTGCCAGATTCACCCCCACGAAATATCCTACAGTTCCTTTACGATCAGAAATTATATATATATATATATATATATATATATATATATATATATATATATATATATATATATATATATATATATATATATATATATATATATATATTAAACAGGGAAGGGAATACCACCTCTGGCTGGAAGAAGGGGGACCCATAGCCTCGGAGGAAACCACACATAACGCATTGGAGGGAATGTTAAGGTCCCCTCCAATACAGTTTCTGTGTGCTTTTCTCCTACCACCCCCTTCTTTTTTTTGTTTTTGCTTTATTGTGTATTTAAAGGTTATAAGACATACAAGACAAATGCCTAAAGGTTATGGATCTCTTGAAGCTCCTCCGCTTCCGACAGGAACCGAGGACGCAGGAGAGCATTTCCCCTTTGGATCGCCACACTGAGGCGCTGAAACAAAAAACTGGAAGCCCTTGGGTCTCTGGTGACGTCAATGAGCTTGGAACCCAATTCCATATATTACTATGATCCCCATATATATATATATATATATATATATATATATATATATATATATATATATATATATATATATATATATATATATATATATATATATATTATATATTATTCGCGAGCTCAACAACCTTAAAACACTGATCCATCATATATACCTTTTGATCACAGATGACCGAAAAGAACTATGATATCAGTGTGTTCTTGCACAGCTCCGTGACCATCGTCAGAGACAATGACTGAGTGATGGAAGAATACCAGAGACGAGAGCTTATATCTCACGTTGACCAGCGACCCTCACAGGTCAGTGTGAGGAATCTGAAGACGGTGAGATGAGTGAGTCGTGAGAGGCAGTACAAGGAGGAATCATAAACTGAGACGACGTAGAGGCCGCTTAAGACTGGAAACGCAAGATTCTGCAACAAATTTGATTATTGTACAAGAAACAAACTTTTATTAAGTTGCGTTAACTTTAATGTAAAAGAAAAAATGACTAAGGACAACTTATGATTAAATTAAGTATTAATTTATCTCCATCACTATTAAACGTTCCAATTTATCACCTTAAACCACTGCTAAATCTTATGAATTTATCACCTTTTCCACTATTAAAACCTACCAATTTATCACATTTACCATTGTTAAAACACATCAATTTATCACCTACACCATTGTTAAAACACATCAATATATCACAGTACTCACTGTTAAAATCTACCAATTTATCACCTTCACCACAATTATTACATACCAATAGATCACCTTCACACGCCACACGTATATATTGTCACTCACTCGCTGACAGTAACCATAATTTCCAAAACCGATCTGTGTAAGAAGCAAGCAGAAAATCGCCCCATCACTGCACCTGAGAGATTCCTATAAAAAGCATTTAACGAATACAGTTTTAATGCCAATCAGGCTGTGAAGCGCTTCTTGATTTATGAAGAGAACTCTGTACCATGATATTAACTGTAAACTTTGTGAGAGGGGTAAAGCAGAAATTTGTAGACCAGACCACATACTAGAAGGTGAAAAGACGACGTTTCGGTCCGTCCTGGACCATTCTCAAGTCGATTGAGAATGATCCAGGACGGACCGAAACGTCGTCGTCCCTTCATCTTCTAGTGCGTGGTCTGGTCAACAATTAGTTCATCACGTATATTTCAGCTCAGTCAAGTGTTGGAACACCAAAACCTAGTGAACACTTGTTATATTAAGTTCGACGTAGGCTTTTTCTCACATATCCCGTTTATTCTAAGTGACAGATCCAGTTTCACTCGCTCCTTTGCATGATGATGCAATGTTCAAGGATATTTATGTTCACTGTATCTAGGAATTTTCTCCCCCATGGAAACGATCGATTTTTACAAATCAATTTGAATAACTTCCATGTATCTGATCAATCTTTAATTTGTGGGTAAACGTTGTAAGTTAAAAAATGTGTTAATGTTGTGAGATTAACTCGGCATTTTGTTCAAAATCTGTAATTAAGTTTTCTCTCCACATGTATTTTCTCCTGTTCAAATTGTCTTTTCATCATTCAGGTCGCTTTTAATATATGTTGCATGAGGCTTATTTTGGAATGTGAGAATGGGATAGAATTATCAGGGGCAAAGCGCCAAGCCATTACGACTATATAGCATTTGGAAAGGGCCAGGATAAGGATTTGGGATGAGACTGGGGGGGAAGGAATAGTGCCCAACCACATGGACGATCAGGGATTGAACGCCAATCAGCATGAAGCGAGACTGTCGTTCTACCGTTCAGTCCAAGTGATTGGGCGATTGGAACGTGTGAAAATGCGAGTTAAAAAAATATTTATTGACGTCGAAAAACAATGGTTATCAAGACCTTTGCTCCACGACGGGCTTGAGACACTCTGCTAAATAGACCCGCGGAGTCGTAAACACTGTGAAGTTCGCGCCCAGCTTTTAGTCAGCTAGTGTGAATGGTCAATTTTCAAGTTTATTAGAAGATAGAAAAACTAGTTTTTATACCTAACTTATTCCGGATGAGCGAGTGATGGTGTCATGCAGATAAATTCCTAATCTTCGTGAAATGATGAGAAGTTTTAGCATATAAATAGCGTCTTAATATATATAGTGTATATAGTATAAATTTTAAATTATATATATATATATATATATATATATATATATATATATATATATATATATATATATATATATATATATATCTGTAATTAAATTTTCTCTCCAAGTGTATTTCCTCCTGTGTATATATATAGAGAGAGAAAGAGAGAGAGAGAGAAAGAGAGAGAGAGAGAGAGAGAGAGAGAGAGAGAGAGAGAGAGAGAGAGAGAGAGAGAGAGAGAGAGAGAGAGAGAGAGAGAGAGAGAGAGAGAGAGAGCGATTTTTTGTTTTTTACTGTCGTCAGCTGTCCAAAACGCTTTATTATTGCTTTGTAAGGCACTATTGAGGGAGAAAACATTATTTAATGATAAAACTTCTGGCCTGAAGAAAGCTTTCTCAAATCCTGACATGAGAACGTTGTCATACAGTTTAACTTTTTATGATTTGGTGTTTAAACTATTCAAATTGATCATTTTTCAACACTGATAATTCAGTATTCTCTGTCTGTCTGTCTGTCGCTCGCTCGCTTTCTCTTCCTCATTCTCTTCCGATTGCTCTCTCCCTCACTCTCTTTGTATATAACAAACCTCTCTATATTTTCTTCTACGTAATTATAAAAGCTAACTCTATTGTTGCAAACCTTTAACACCTCAGTCAATAGACTAAACGCCTCGTTGTTACCACTCATGTATATCTACTTATCGGTTGTTGCTTTATTAACTTTGAAATACCTATTTTAATTATCAAATTTATTATAATGTATATTTCACAGAACAACAGGTGATCTTGTCCTATGTCAAAATACAATTATTGGGGAACTGTCATCAAGAAAGCTGCTGATTAATAACACCTCAGACGCTGCTGAACAAACTTAGCTGATTGGCTTCATATTTTTTCTTGTTCAAGCAGCGTCGATTACATCACGTCTGCCGAGAACCAATCACGATAATTGTGAGTCGTTTAGAGCAGGTGTTCCCGGGTATAACGGGAGCTGCACGACCACACAGGACTAATTAAACACCTGTCGTGAACATGTAGCAGACCTGTAGGGTGCACTTAGCCAGCCCGTCAAGGATACTTAGCCAGACTGTCAAGGATTCCTAGCCAGACTGTCAAGGATACTTAGCCAGAGTGACATGGATACTTAGCCAGTCTGACATGGATACTTAGCCAGAGTGACATGGATACTTAGCCAGTCTGACATGGATACTTAGCCAGAGTGACATGGATACTTAGCCAGTCTGACATGGATACCTAGCGAGTCTGGCATGAATACCTAGCCAGACTGTCATGAATACCTATCCAGCCTGGCAAGAATACCCAGCCACATTCATATTTTACATGCATTAGCTTGATAGCAAAGATAGACTGTTTTGGATTCCCTATCTATCCAACGAGGCAAAAACAGTTCCATTTTTCACGAAGTGGCAGAGGGAGCGAACTCTTTCAAACGCTTACCAATAGACAAAAAACAACAGATTTAACGCATGTCGTGAGAACAGGGTATCGCTGACGATGCCCCTTGTGTGCCCAGGGCCACGAGGACCATAAACAATTTGCCAACGCGAGTTAATAGACCCTGTTAAATGGGACAAACGTTTCAGCTGCACGACTCTCTAACCACAAGACGCTGTAGCCTGTACATATCACTAGGGGGTAATTAATGATTAGTAATTAGAGCTTTCAAGATTAAGCATTTTGATAATAAAAAAATATTCGACTTTTTATCAATTTAAAATCCTAAATATCCAGTTATAAATTATTCGTTAAGGAATGTAGTTCTTGATTGAATAAATTATTCGGTAATGAATGAAGCTCTTGATTTGATAAATAATTCGTTAAAGAATATAGTTCCTGAGTTGATAAATTATTCATTAAAAAATGTAGCTCTTGATTTGATTGATTTGACATTTTATTTTCACATATTGTTGACAGGCATAAGTGCCTTTTCCAAACATTTATCATTAGACAAAACTATATTATTGCGGTGTAATACACAATTATACACATTTATGTATGACTCGATGCAAAGGGAAAATGTATTTAATAAAACACTATTAAGTCTATAGCGTAGATATAATATTACGTCTATAGCGCTTGGAATGATAAGGAAATGAGGAAATGGGATAGAACGAAGGAAAGGAATAGTGCCCAACCACTCCGCCAGTTTGGGGATAGAACACCGTCCTGAAAGGCCATAGCTCTACCGTCCAAAGTGATTGGGCAATATTGGGTAGACATACAGACAAAAAAATGACCCTGCTTATTTTTCTCCAACAGCCACCCATTAAAGTAGAGGAACAGCTTCATGCGCAACATGAAAGTGTGGGAGATAGCGGCCGGATATGGAAGATCCGCATGTCCTATTACTCTAATGTCCGATGTTGACACAAGCACATAGGGCACAAGCGGCTCCTGACATGGGCACACGTCTCGGACCTGATTCATTCCGACCTGACATCACCTGTGAGGTCCTGAGGTCAGAGCAGGTGACCCCACTTCACCCGACATCAGGTAAATATTCAACATTTTACGTTCTTGAAGTGATGATATTTGTTGAATAGTTTCGTATAATAATAGTCATTTGCCTGAGTATATAGTTATATATTCAGGGGCCCGGTAGTACAGACGGGTTCATTCTCGACACAGAATCGAGAATTTCGGGTTCGAATCCCGGGTGGGGCAGAAATGGTTGGGCACATTTTCTTTTACCTCTATTCACCTAGCCTCTATTCCTCCAAGCCTCCTCTATTCACCTAGCCTCTATTCACATAGCAGTGAGTAGATACTCAGGAGTTAGTCAGCTCCTTGTGGGGTTGCATCCTGGGCGGGGTCAGTAATTCAACCTTATGTGTGGGGTTGGTGTTGGGACCTCGATCAAAAGCCAAACGTGTATATATACACTCAGGCTTCCTGTCCCCCGACACAATGAAATATTATTATTATATGCATAAGTGTCGAGGAAAAATATGCTTGAAACGGATATTTATATGTAATTGTGAGTTATGTGAATTAAGTTACATTGTAATAACAATGTCTCATAATTCATCGGCCTGAACAATATTTACTGCCCAACTATGCATATTTCACCTGTGAATTGTGCGCGCGCACGCGCGTGAGAGGAGGGTGGGTTGGGGGTGGGGGTTCACCACTCCCTCCTCACGCCTCACAATGGCGCTTGCTACATCTGAAATTTTAATCTAATCCCAAATCACGTGTTCCCACGTGACTACCACAAGATTGTGGGATAAACTACCCACCACAGAGCATGCACAACGTGCTACGCTCGTGGTGTCCCGTCTTCCCAGTACTCTTTGTCATATAATGCTTCGAAATTACTGACGGTTTTGGCCTCCACCACCGTCTTCTTCTGTGTGTGTGTGTGTGTGTGTGTGTGTGTGTTTACTCTTTGTGCCTGTAGTATCGAGCTGTTATCTCTATAAACCCGCCTTTCTAATCGTCGATTGTCTAATGTACTGACTCCAGACCTAATACTTTCTCTCAGATCAACTTCTCGTTCATGCGCATACGCACGGACGCTCGTTAATATGTATATCCCCAGGAAGCAGCCACTAGCGGCTAACTCCCAAGCAAATATTTACTGTTAAGTGAACAAAAGCGACAGGTGAAAGAAAACTGTTCTCATTTGTTTTTGCCTCGTCCGGAAATCGAACCCAGTCTCCTTGGACTACGACTCCTGAGTTTTCTCCGGTCATCCTAGACGACCTGAACCTTTACCAGCGAACTACAACAAAAATTGTGTACGAGAAATAACACAGTACAGAACAGCTTTCCCAAAAATTCATTTTTGGTACAATCTCTTGGTACAATCTTGTACTACAATATATTAGTATTGCTGAGAAAGCAATAATTTCTGACAGCTGTTAATGCATCATTTAAACTTTTCCTCCAATATATTTTTTTTTACTGCCCACACGCCAATTGTAAAGCACTGATAACGAGGGTTTATTGACCTTGTCAAGAAGGTCCAAGATATGAAATTAGCCAAGACAATTGCTGTACTTACATGATGGTTGCCGACCACCCCTCCGGTGCAGATCGACAGCTAGACACGAGGAAACAACCAATTATTTCTAAGTTTTAAGCAAGCAATTTTGAACGTGCGAGGCTGAAACTATGTAATAAGAGTGATAATTAATTACTGACATTCGTTGATATTTACAACTGTAGCCTTTTGATCTATTAACATTATTTTGGGTTTGGGTATTGGCCTATTTGCAAAAAAATTTGTCATCGTCTGTCTTATGACTAATACATCTATAGACATTTGGCCAAATGTTATATTATATATGAAGCGAAAAAAATGGCTTTATGCAGGTCAAAAAATACATTTTTCACTGGAGAGATGAACGTGTACACCCGCAAGATGATAACTGTAATTGTTGCACAATGATAAGCTTACATTATCTTTCTTATACGTTTAAATTTATTGACCCAAATAATTGTGCTGACAGCAAGAGACCAGCCTCAAGACAAGGTGCTTTAGAAAGACTTGGACTGCAAGTTTAAATGACCCTAAAGGTGTTCCATTATACAGCCACATTGAAACAATAATTGCAATTCAATTCGAAGGAATGATAGAAGAAATAATGTTTCATTGACGGAGAAATTAATATAAGAGACTCAGTTAATTATTTTAGCAAAGCATTTTAAACACAACCTTTTTCAAAATCAATAATTGGAGAAAAGGTAAATAGGATAATGTTTTAGAATAAATATGCCATTATTAGCTTTGCTTTTTATAATTAGTACTAAATTTTGATAAACTCAATTACAAAATGAAAGATTCAAAGAACCGGGTATTTCCTAAGAGCCACTCTTAAAAAAGGAGCAACATTTTCCCAGTACACACCTGACCCCCTCCTCTTCCTCTTCTCCAGCTTAGGAGAAGCCTCTGAGGAAGATAAATGGGGATCTCCGTAAGGGTATAATGTGAACTTAATGCCATGTTACTGTTCAGAGTTTTCTCATATTCTTTCTCAGCTCGAATGAATACATTATTTCCTTAACTGGTTCATTAAATTATCTCTACGTTTGTGTTATATTTCGTTTTAGTAAATGTTAAGAGCTTACTCGTTAGGCAGATCATTAATATTACACAAACCATTCTAGGACCGCTGGCGTTATTGATTTTATTAACAATTAATTGATCAAAACAGTGTACGTTTTGGATAATTAAATTTTGTATTCATGTTAATTGACTATGCCAAGTATATTTTGCATTAAAAGCTCATTTCGCATTGCGAAGCCGTTTTTGCATCCTTAGGTAATTTCGCACAGCTTGTCTGTATGCTAAATAAGTATTTTTTCTGTTGTTTAAATGTACCCAGGGAGCCGGTCGGCCGAGCGGACAGCACGCTGGACTTGTGATCCTGTGGTCCTGGGAGTGGAGCCGGTCGGCCGAGCGGACAGCACGCTGGACTTGTGATCCTGTGGTCCTGGGTTCGATCCCAGGCGCCGGCGAGAAACAATGGGCAGAGTTTCTTTCACCCTATGCCCCTGTTACCTAGCAGTAAAATAGGTACCTGGGTGTTAGTCAGCTGTCACGGGCTGCTTCCTGGGGGTGGAGGCCTGGTCGAGGACCGGGCCGCGGGGACACTAAAAGCCCCGAAATCATCTCAAGATAACCTCAAGATGATGGGAACATACTTTTCCTGTCCTGGAAAGACAACATGATAGACATTTGTTGTATCCTAAGAATACAACAATTTACGTATTCTTAGCCTGCCTACACCAAGCTTCCAAACTTATTTTTAATTTCTTGTAATATATATATTTTCAAGATGTAAACAAAAATATGTAAGAAGAGGAATTTTTACACTAACAGCATTCTCTTGTGTTATCTGGGATCATCTGTCACTCTGACCTTAACCTTCCTTTTTTTTCGCCTTTGACCTTATCCCAACTTCCTGACCTCATCGCCATCTTGACCTCTCCGACCTTACCCTCCCAACCCCTACCTCAGTGAAATCCTTTTTCACTTTGCATGTGCAATCGTACAGTATCTCAATTGGATTACATAAAACTCACTCTCGTGAAACGCTGTGTTAAAATAAAGCCCATTACTATTTATATTTTGTCTACCACGATACATAAATCCCTAATTTTATGAAATTTGATACATAACCGTTGAAAAAATCAACTCAAAAATAGTACTCTAATACATTTTATTCTAGTATTTCAGTAAACTTTTCTTTCAAACGTTTTCATACACATTTGCTTTTCATACACGTTTTGCTCACATTTGAAAAGGTGTTCAAGCAGTAGAGCAATATCAGACTAACACTCTGAGGCCAAGTTGCTCACAAATGATAATAATTACCTTTGTCGGGAGACAGGAAGTTTGAACATCAGGTTTTATATCGAGGTTCCCCTTAGGCCAAACTACTGACCTACCCCAAGATGCAATCCTCCAGCAGTTGTGTAACTCCTCCTGGGTGCCTACAGCTAGGTGACCAAAAACACATTTGGGGCAAGAAAGCATATTATTATCAATAATTTATCTACCGAGCGAGAATTGAATCCGGAATCCCCGAGTGTTCCTCAAGAAATTGGACTACTGCTTTAAGGTACTCAAAATATCTGAGTTAAAAAAGTACTGTAGTAAAACCGTAACTAAGTTAATAAAATCAACAAATTAAATTGGAAATTCATAATGCTTATAACAATAATATATTAACATTAATTACCATAAAAACTCAAGCATTCCATTAAACTAAAATAATTTATATTTATATAAAAATTTGAATTAGAAATTCTATTTTTTTATACAATTTACATTTCGGAAGATCTAATAAAGTGGCGTCTCAGCACTGCCTTTAGGATTTAATCTCAAAACATCGTTACCAACACTAGAGTAATTATGAAAATATTGCTATATGCTAAGATATATAATTATATAATAAAACTAGTTAAGGCCTTCAACTACTAGATACCATCTGGTTCACTGGTCGAAAGCTCCCCCACGTAATAATAGAGATATCACCATCTATTTATGTCTGAGTGCAACCCAAAAGCAATTTTATACGAGACGAAGTTTTTCACCTAATGGCCCTAGACCAGAACAAATAATACAGGACTGGAGAAGGTCTGTTTGTGAGCTAGACGGAAGAAAAACAAATACAAATTATTAAAGAGCAATTGAAACGAGTTATAGCATTCTCTTCTGTCCATTCAACAAAGAGAAAATGAGCTAATAGGCAGTAAAATGGGACACGATTCAGGATCTCTAAGGGCATATAAGGCTGGGAGTAGTTAATGAAGAGAGATCGTGTATGTCACCCAAAAGTTACTCCTCATAATTGTAATTCTTTAACCAATGATTTCTATGGCAACAAACTTCACCCATTTGCCCACAGGTGAGCTAAGAACCCCTGGACCGTACTTGACCTTAATATATATATAGATCTCTATATTTTTTGATGGCGTCACGGACGCTATTTGAAACTGTCAAAGCTAATTGGCCAGTCTGGAGATACGTATACGCCCACACATACGCCCACGCCCTCAAAGACATCCGTATATACGCTCACGCCCTCACAGACACCCATATATACGCTCACGCCCTCCCAGACACCCATATATACGCTCACGCCCTCCCAGACACCCATATATACGCCCACGCCCTCACAGACACCCATATGTACGCCTGCGCCCGCACAGACGCCCACACATACCTTTTAGTTTTCGTTTCAGTTTTCCTATGTAAATTCTTACGTATAAATGAATTACATGCATTTTGTTATTATTCATGTATATTATATATATATATATTATATATATATATATATATTATATATATATATATATATATATATATATATATATATATATATATATATATATATATATATATATATATATATATATATATATATATATATATATATATGAATTAACTAGAGAGAGAGAGAGATGTGCTAGAAAAACTCCTTTTTTATTTAAGAGTCGTACATTAACGTGATGAAAAATAGAAAACCAAAAAACCAAAAACGTATAAATAACCAAAAATACTCCTAAGGTAGTGCTAGGAAATAATTCCCACCCTTGCAAGATGTGTACACCTTGCACATCTAGATGACTACACCTAAGTGAGCACATCCAGGTGAGCACATACGTACAAATATGTAAAACAAAACAAAAATCACATAACCTATGCAACCAACCCCGACATTACCATCCCAGGAGACATGTAAACTTCCCCGGGGTTATCTTGAGGTTATCTTGAGGTTATCTTGAGATAATTTCGGGGCTTTAGTGTCCCCGCGGCCCGGTCCTCGACCAGGCCTCCACCCCCAGGAAGCAGCCCGTGACAGCTTACTAACACCCAGGTACCTATTTTACTGCTAGGTAACAGGGGCATAGGGTGAAACAAAACTCTGCCCATTGTTTCTCGCCGGCGCCCGGGATCGAACCCGGGACCACAGGATCACAAGTCCAGTGTGCTGTCCGCTCGGCCGACCGGCTCCCTAGATATAGATATAGATAGGGGTAGGGGTAGGGGTAGATATTATTATAATGTTAACAAGTGCTTCTTGGATATAGGCTTCCACCCACGGAGATACAGGTGGTGTCAGGGCCTATTCTTGCTACCCAGGTGCAACGGAGGGCTTGCCTTCGGTGCTACACTGTGCTACCGGGGGCTATAGAGTGCTTGCCTTCAGTGCTACAGAGCGCTGGCCCTCTGTGCTCGGTGGTCTGGGGCCAGATTCACGAAAGCACTTACGAACATGTACATTTTTTCTCAATCTTTGGCGGCTTTGTTTCCAATTATTAAACAGTTAATGAGCTCCGAAGCGCCAGGAAGCTATTTATAACAATAACAACAGTTGGA
This sequence comes from Procambarus clarkii, assembly GCF_040958095.1. Taxonomy (NCBI): domain Eukaryota; kingdom Metazoa; phylum Arthropoda; class Malacostraca; order Decapoda; family Cambaridae; genus Procambarus; species Procambarus clarkii. The sequence goes on along the minus strand of NC_091239.1, from coordinate 11,079,893 downwards.
AGGGAAGTTTTCATGCTTGTAAACTGTTTAATAAATGTAACCAAAGCCGTTAAAGATTGAGGAAAGATGTACACGTTCGTAAGTGCTTGCGTAAGTGCTTTCGTCAATCTGGCCCCTGGGTTATGGAGAGTGAACAGTGTGACAAAGACGGGAAAGGGCCTGGTGGGAAAGGAGGAACCAGGGGAGGAGGAAGGAACAAGGCGAGAAACAAGGAACCAGGCAACGAACAAGGAACCAGGAACCAGAAATTACGAACGGGACTGAAGAACCACTACACACAGTGCACAAGTGCAGTGCAACTAACTACTGAGTCTAATTATATATCACGACACCTGAGGCCTAATTAGCATACAAGGTTAATACTTATGCTTTTTGTGAGTGGAGAAAATTAAAGCAGCTTAATTAAGGTAGTAATAAAGACATAATGAGAAGCTGGGAAGAATTTTATTACTTACCTACCGGGCTCTTTAGGACGTAGATTTTCATGGATGACAAAAATAATAAACAAAAATAAACATGTGTATTTTTTTCCTAGTATCCACTGGGAAAACAAAACAAAAATTCCGAACGTCTTCGGAATTTTGGAACGTCAATTGAGTGACTTACCTGGTATCTTATTGTTTTTTTTTCATCTTTAAACCTCTAAAGCTAAAATTTAACCGCGAATGAAGTTAAAATCTAAATATCGCAGCCCATCCTCCTGTTAAAACAGTACTTATAGCAATGATGTTAACCATCGTACTTATATTGACGTAATGTACAATTAGAAGGTTGCCTAAGTATCCTAGGATAAGCATTCAAAATATCAGGATGTTTAGAATTATTAAATTAGAAAGTAGAAATAGAATTACAATTTGAAAGTAACTTATCCTGAGCCTAATACACGCTGAGGTTAAATATAGTACACATATGTGCTACATTAGGCCTATGACTGTGCTACAATTAGGCCTATTTAATTGTCCATTTCGTCAATATATTTAAATAAGATGGTTCACATAGTTGCAAAACGTACTATCTAAACATTAGGATGTAATATTGGGTCGTTAATTTCTCTCAATAACACCGCTGGAGCAGTCACTAACGCCAAGCTTTAAGAATATGAGGAATTGTTGACCAATCCACACACTAGAATATGAAGAGACGACGACGTTTCGGTCCGTCCTGGACCATTCTCAAGTCGATTGTCCAGGACGGATCGAAACGTCGTCGTCCCTTCATTTTCTAGTGTGTGGATTGGTCAACATACTTCAGTCACGTTATTGTGACTCATCGCCTGCAATATGAGGAATTGTTAGCAGTAACGACATGTCGTTATTAACTTGACCAGTGGCATTTGATGGGACATTGTTAATTAACAAAGATTTCATCTCGACGTGTTGGCCTAACAGTCTTATCACTCTTCTTTAACAGCTTGAAAATTCATTCAAGTCTCGCTAACTCACAAGGAACAATAACCGAGATCATTTAAGCATCAACCAGCAATCTGTACCTGACTTATAACTTAATTGAGCCAAGTTTTGAAGCAGGTTGCAAACGGTGTTGCATTGCATGGTGTTGATGTCTATCAAGGTTTTAAACAAAATTATTTGACATATCCAATGCATGATCATTTAATGTCCGATTATTGGTAGGTTCATCAAACTGTTGATATAATGTTTTAGCTTTATGCAGAAATTAGTGGGCCGTGCAATACTAATATTACAGAGGGGTAGGAATAGCCTAAGTTACTCTATCCCTTTGAGATGTATTCCTGTCTTGTCTCAATAAAAAAACTTGAACTTTAACAAGCATTACATACATGACAATGGTTAGTTGAAGGAAATAATCGTCTCTCTTGTAACAAACTAAAAATTGAGTAGAAGAGACGGGATGGTTATCTTGAGGTTATCTTGAGATGATTTCGTGGCTTAGCATTCCTGCGGCCCGGTCCTCTACCAGGCCTCCTATTTGTTACACATCCCCAAGAAGCAGCCCGTAGCAGCTGTCTACGTCCCAGGTACCTATTTACTGCTAGGTATCAGTGACATGAGGATGAAAGAAACTCTGCCGTTTGTTTCCGCCTACACCGGGGATCGAACTTAGAACCTCAGGACAACGAATCCGAAGCGCTCTCCACTCAGCTGTCAAGCCCCTAAGGGATGGACTAAGAGTTTGACCAATTTCTTACCAGCAACTTTTACTGAGAGGAACACTAATATGCTTTCCTCTTAAATGCGTTTAAGAGTTGATGTAGGATATTAATCCCTTAACTTGCAGAATTATTAGAAACATCAGCAGCAAACCTAATTAATCCTAGACGTAGTTTAAGACAAAGAGAGAGCTAGCAAAGACGAAAGACAGAGATAGAGAGGGGATAGAGTGTGAGAACGAGTGAGACAGAGAGATCAATTGGGTGAGAGACAGAGAGAAATACAAATCAGCAATATATTCCACTGACAAGTATTCAGTGTTTGAGTTGACAGAGCTTGCAACACTTGAGAGATTAAGATTAATACCGATATCGCTTCTAGTCTTCAAAATGTGTAAATGCAAATCATGATATCCAGAAATACGTAATACACTCAGGTAAGAATATAGTTATCTGATAATTTCCAAGGATGCTTAAGCTTGTCAAAAAAGTAATATATTAATCTGACACAGCATTCATCCCATTTCCAGCATAATATTTACAGAACTTTAATATTTAAAATGAGTATGACTTGCCAGTAATATCTGCAAATATAATTAAAACAAAAACTTACCTTACAACTGTACCTGAAGTGCCTCAAAAATCAAAAGTAAATGATAAGATTACGTTTAAACGTTATATTTTTAGTCATTGATTAAAGGTTTAAGTTCAGTATCACTGTTATTGCCCACGTTTTATACAGCTTCCCCACCTGTTTATACAGCCTTTCCATCTGTTTATACAGCCTTTCCATCTGTTTATACAGCCTTTCCATCTGTTTATACAGCCTTTCCATCTGTTTATACAGCCTTTCCATCTGTTTATACAGCCTTTCCATCTGTTTATACAGCCTTTCCACCTGTTTATACAGCCTTTCCATCTGTTTATGCAGCCTTTCCACCTGTTTATACAGCCTTTCCATCTGTTTATACAGCCTTTCCATCTGTTTATACAGCCTTTCCATCTGTTTATACAGCCTTTCCATCTGTTTATGCAGCCTCTCCACCTGTTTATACAGCCTTTCCACATGTTTATACAGCCTTTCCATCTGTTTATGCAGCCTCTCCACCTGTTTATACAGCCTTTCCACATGTTTATACAGCCTTTACATCTGTTTATACAGCCCTTCCACCTGTTTATACAGCCCTTCCACCTGTTTATACAGCCCTTCCACCTGTTTATACAGCCTTTCCACCTGTTTATACAGCCTTTCCACCTGTTTATACAGCCCTTCCACCTGTTTATACAGCCTTTCCACCTGTTTATACAGCCTTTCCACCTGTTAATACAGCCTTTACACCTGTTTATACAGCCTTTCCATCTGTTTATACAGCCTTTCCACCTGTTTATACAGCCTCTCCATCTGTTAATACAGCCTTTCCATCTGTTTATACAGCCTTTCCACCTGTTAATACAGCCTTTCCATCTGTTTATACAGCCTTTCCATCTGTTTATACAGCCTTTCCACCTGTTTATACAGCCTTTCCATCTGTTTATACAGCCTTTCCATCTGTTTATACAGCCTCTCCATCTGTTAATACAGCCTTTCCATCTGTTTATACAGCCTTTCCATCTGTTTATACAGCCTCTCCATCTGTTTATACAGCCACTCCACCTTTTATGTATCCTCTTCTTACACACATAACTAGGATAAAAAATAATACCGGCAGTGGAACGCATAGACATCAAGATTTTAAATTAATTTCCTATCACATTACAAAGAAAAAATTAATACCAAGCATTGGTAACTTCCATTACAGAAACTTTCTCATAACCTGAATTGTAGAAAGATTTTCTATCGAAAATTTTCCCTCGTATTTTCTTGACATCAACATATGCACATTGTGCTGGACGAAAACCCCAGTTGTGTCTACTTCCAGGTTGACAAAGGAGATTTTTGATATCCCAATAAAACTAGTGATCTCAATAATGCTGGTGACAGAGATAAAATGTTTTGATAGCGACTTGGATTTACGAAAAAAGAGCAAGACGAATTTCAAATTACATAATAGCCAAAATATTAAGAAATTTTGCATTTGTATGCCAAAAAATAATAAATAATATATATATATATATATTTTTATGCAAGCAATTTTTTGATATACTATTCATGTTTTGTACGATATTGGCAAAAAATGGTAGTTATATTTCCAGCAATGATTGTGTTAGTCAACTTTTTTTTTAACGATGAAGAAAACAATGATTTAAGGATATCAAACGATCCTATATGAATGGGTGTCTCCGTATTCACGTAGAAACTGTACAAAATTATAGTTTAAGATTCTAGGACCAAATAAAACTAATACAAATAAAACTAAATAAAGTTATGATAAAAAATAAAATTACAATATAAAAGTCACAGTTCCATCGTTCTGTTTGATATAAGCACAACTGTTTGTGTCTTATATTTGTTAAGGTTAAGGTAGACTACGTAAGGTGGCTTAGGCTGATAATCTTGGCTTGGCTCAAACATGTAAACAAAAATGATAGGCATTTCAAAACAAATAAAAATTAATAAAAGCTGCTAAGAGAATATTTTACTTAAATGTCTGCAAAATATTTGTTACTTGTTGTATGTTCACGAAAATAGAGTTCATTTCAAGACTCGTCTTAAATAACCAGACATAACCTTCATAAACTTAAAATGAAATCACTTAAAAAAAATTATTGAAATAATAGATTACATCTTGTAGCCCAAAAATGTTTCTTCCTCTGACAGGGAAGGCATTGAAAGCATTGTAATCAGGAAAGGCAATACGTTCCACAAGGCTGGGAGGGGAGCCGAGATAGGAGTGAGTGAGGTGATGTAGTGAACAGGGTGCTGTGTAGGAGGCCGACCACGTCGTGTACCTGTGAGCGTTATGGCCAGTTAATTAAATCATAAAACACCTACGCAGTATCGGGTGGAAGGTATGAATCAGGTGTCCATGACAAGGCGCTGAAGGGGGTATCTCTGCGCTCTGTTGCTTCTCCCGCCTCTGCTGATGAAAAATGTGACTGCCAGCAGGTGGCTGGTATAAGGGGAGTGGTGTATGCTATTGGTATACAGGAGATCTCTCTTTTGGTATACAGGAGTTCTCTTTTATATACAGGAGTTCTTTCTGTCTCTCTCTCTCTCTACCTCCCTGTACTCTCACAACATAACTCTCCCCCCTATTTTTCGCTTGTTATAACTTGTAAATAAAGTTCTTGCAGCTTGTTATCAATTTATTATGACGTATTGAAACGTTATTTCAACTTGCTGTATTGGTTGATACAACTTGTTAGGTGTTAAATATTGTTCGAATGTTGTAGCAACGTCGGAGGTTCGTCGTGTGTTAGGGGGGATAGGACTTCTTTTTCAGAAGCGTTTCTGTTAAGCTCAAGGGCAAGTTTACTGTAGATTTTCATAACAATATTATTTTTGTTAATTGTGTGTTTATCTGTAAATTTTTGATGACTACAAATTTATTTTGTGTTACACTTCTACATGAAAGTTTACTCATTTTATAATACATAAGGAAACCTATAACCACAACCTACAACACCAATCTACAGTTGTGATAAAAAGCGGATTAAAGTCTACTAAAGCTTCAGTATCTGCCCAGTAATGAGAAGCATTTTTTTTCCAATAACTCCAACTCTTGTTGAAAACCAATATCGTAAAAAACATTATCTTGTCTTGTAGGAAATTGAGAGCAAGTGTAAAACGCATTATATTGTCATAACCACAACTAATTTATCTTGACTTTAACCATGCACTTACAAAAATGGGCTCCGATACAATGGCCGCCATAACTTACCACTGTACTAACTACCAGACAGTTGTTAGTGTTGAACACCGAGGCTGTTAAATACTCTAAATAATGCCCTATTGCAGTTCATTCCACAAGAGGAGACTGTCAGCCTCGACTCCTCGAAGGAGAAGAATGTGGTCTATGCCTTCACATGTCAGCCCCAACTAATTAAATATATATGCAAGACAACCACATCACTTTCAAAACAATGCACACTCAGCATATATAGTCTTTATACATCAGAAATATCCTCACAAACACCAACGTAATCGGCAAATACAGCGACAGCAGAAGACTGAACAAGCCGCGTGTCAGTAGCCAACTAACCTGACATTAAACTCTGTCAGCTTCCAGAGCAGGACGAAACCTGCTGTTCTAGCCATCATGCAAACAGGAGATTGACAAGATGCAATGGACCTGTGAGGTGCTTCACCCTCACCTCATCCTCGGGTATATATATCATGAAGCAAGAAACTTTGTAATCTTTCGAACTCTTGCCTTTGATAATGTTAACACGAGTTAATGAAACGCATCTCTTAGCGCTAGGCCAAATATAACTGTAAAAATTAACTTTGTGGAGCTAATTTTTCAATTTCCTTCTCAAGTGAAGAAAAAGACAAGAAAATAGAGAAGATTCTTGCACGAATAATTGATCTCACCCTTTTTTCATAATTAATAACAATCTTCAACAAAGATTGCTACTAATAATATATATATATATATATATATATATATATATATATATATATATATATATATATATATATATATATATATATATAATATATTTGTCTAACGCTTATAGAAATAAATACTCATATCCTGTTTGCTTTAATCATAGCATTTGTGCGTTGAGTATTTTTTACTTAAGATTACTATTAATCATGACCCCGAAATTGTCATCCATACTTCTGTGGAAAACCCCAACCACTTGGGCTGGACGGTAGACCAACGATCTCGCTTCCTGCAGGTCGGCGTTCAATATATATATATATATATTGTATTCTTCAGCATTATATAACAATTGTTATGCCCCATTTAGACAATGCAATTCAGTTTCAATTTACATTTATGCTGAAACCGTGGTGATGTTGACCTCTCGTTGCATAGTGTTGCAAAGGAATGCGGTAATTAGAAGAATATGCATGTGTGTGTGTGTGTGTGTCACCGGCTTCTGATGGGCCTTAGCACTGATTGCTGCTCTGACATGCCACAGACTTGAAATTAGCAGTGTGAGAGTTAGCCAGTGACTGGTCCCATGTCCACGTAAATCACCAGGTGTTCCTAACAAGGTAAACCCGTCCGGTTTTCTTGGAAGGTGAGGTGATTATCTTGTGAAAGTGCTAATCGAGTTCCTACATGCAATGTTTTATCCTTGGATTGATGAGAGTGACAGTTTTTGACAAAAAAATTTAATTAATTTTTAATTACACATAATTGTAAGATATATGTGAGTATATTCGTAACGTTTGAAATATCTTTTTAAACCAAAACTGAAAATACTTGGATTAAAACATAGGTGTTTCGGTGTATTCTCGATATTTAAATTTCTCTCACAATTGAGGTTTAGATGTTTGGTCAGCATTCAGAGGCCAGAGATCGCTTCTGGTTTTCTATAAATGCCACAACTTTAGCGAGTTCTTAGAGAATTATCGAGAAATTGGAGAATTTTCTCTTAGAGATAATTGATATGTAAAAAAAAATTCGAAGTACTTATTGGGCCTCCATATATCCTTTTGAGAGTATCAAATAACTTATGCTTGTGTCCTGTTTGATAAGCTCAAAGACATTAGACTCTATAAGATAAGAAAACACAATTGTGTTAACGAGTTCAGAGAAATTCTCACATGTAAACAAAGGACTCGAGAGAAGTTTTCTGGTCCAGCGCCTCAGTATTGCAGTTCAGAGAAGAAATGCTTCAGAGAAACTTGTGATTATCATTTGTTTTCAGAGCAAAAAAATAAAATACATGCAAAATAGCCAAAAAAATACATGTAAAATGTCATGTAATCATATATTATGAACGTCAACGTTTTTATTTTTCCTGATTGCACTGCATTTTGTGTTACTAGGGACCGAGTCTTCATAAACTTGCTAGATGTGGTAATTTCAAGAAATGGTGTATGTGTGTGTGTGTGTGTGTGTGTGTGTGTGTGTGTGTGTGTGTGTGTGTGTGTGTGTGTGTGTGTGTGTGTGTGTGTGTGCCTGTGTGTACTCACCTATTTGTGCTTGCGGGGGTTGAGCTTTGGCTCTTTGGTCCCGCCTCTCAACTGTCAATCAACTGGTGTACAGATTCCTGAGCCTACTGGGCTCTATCATATCTACATTTGAAACTGTGTATGGAGTCAGCCTCCACCACATCACTGCCTAATGCATGTGCATGTGTGTGTGTGTGTGTGTATTTACTATTTGTGCCTGCAGAATCGGGCTATATTAGCTCTTGGACCCCGCCTTTGTAACCAATCTATTTTTCCTCTATCATGTCTTCTACATATATATTTCTCTCTAACACACACACACACACACATCTCCAGGCAGCAGCCCGTAACAGCTGTCTAGCTCTCAGGTACCTACTTACTGTTAGGTGAACAGGCGCACTAGAGTGAAAGAAGCTGCCAATTTGTTTCCGCCTCCACCGGGAATCGATCCAGGGCCATTGGGACTACAAGCCCCAGGAACTATCCACTCAGTCCCCGTGTGTGTGTGTGTGTGTGTGTGTGTGTGTGTGTGTGATTATATATATATATATATATATATATATATATATATATATATATATATATATATATATATATATATATATATATTACACAGGTATACATGCATAAGAACGTAACAATTAGGAAAACTACAGAAGGCCTGATGACCCAGAATGACAACTATTTATATCCACCCAGACTCACTCATATACAAGTCTACGCTGAAATCCTACATGTTGAAACCAAATCCCCTTTATTATGCATCCCCTAAACCATGAACATGCTGCCCATGCATCACAGGTGCACATTAACATCATTTCGAACCAAAACAGATTTAAAATATTTACAACATGGTCAGAAGAGGCCCAGTGTTCGATGTTATCCATTGTCTTTCTATGTTATCCATCGCTCATTCCTTCCTCCTAGCGCACAGTCTTATGCTACATTGGCGATTGCAAAGTAACCACTGGAATACTCCCCAGTTAGTTCATTGTTTTTTGGACGATGGCACCATAGTTCCATTGATTCATTCCTGGAGAGTATACGGACAATTTGCAAGGTGCGGTGACAGGTGAGTGGACAGCGATTCGGATTTGTAGCCCTGAGGTTCTGGGTTCGTTCCCCGGTGGAGGCAGAGACAAATAGGCAAAAAGTTTCTTGTATCCTGATTCCCCTGTTACCTAGCAGTAAATAGGTACCTGGGAGTTAGCTGCTACGGGCTGCTTACTGGGGATGTGTAACTAAAAGAAGGCTTGGTCGAGGACCGGGCCGCGGGGACGGTAAGCCCCGAAATTATCTCAAGATAACCTCAAGATAACGGAAGGTGACAACATAAGTCTAATACTAAACACATACAATTGTGCAGGCGATGAGTCACAATAACGAGCTAAAGTATGTTGACCAGACCACACACTAGAAGGTGAAGGGACGACGACGTTTCGGTCCGTCCTGGACCATTCTCAAGTCTATTATATCTTGACTTGAGAATGGTCTAGGACGGACCGAAACGTCGTCGTCCCTTCACCTTCTAGTGTGTGGTCTGGTCAACACAGATAAATGTAAAATAATCTTTAATATACAGGCGATGAGTCACAATAACGTGGCTGAAGTATGATGACCAGACCACACACTAGAAATTGAAGAGACGACGACGTTTCGGTCCGTCCTGGACCATTCTCAAGTCGATTGTGATGAGGACAGGTAGGGACAGGAATTAAATAGGCAAGAGAGAGCTGAGGAGGAAAGCCAGGTGTAGGGGATAGTAGTAATGAGAAATGCAGCAGGCCAAACGTCGTCGTCCCTTCAATTTCTAGTGTGTGGTCTGGTCATCAATCTTTAATATAAATAAAAAACTCGATCAAAGGTCGTCTTTCAAGGAGTTCACGCAGTCAGTTCTGCCGACAGCGTTCTTCTGAGAGCTCCTCGTGGGATGAACGCCACACACTACAAATATCCGTTAAACGAAAATGACAAAAAAGAGAATTGAGGAGAGAACTTACGACTAAGATGCTCGCGACGCATTTTACATTTTCTTTCTCTAGCTAATCTACCTTTTGAGGTGTGCCCCGTCTCACAGTAGCCCATGGCTTGAAGAGTAAGACATCCCTGTTGAAGACCATGGTCTTCATCCCTGGTGAAGACCATGGTAGAAAAAGTTGCCAACCTTGCTCTCTTTGGCACTCAGTGGACACAAGCCAAGCATTCGAACCTGGTCGCCTTGAGGTCAATACGATCACTGTGATTGCTGTTTCAATATACTTTATCTCCCGTCTCTGAATCAGTTGACCTGGTCAAAGATATTCCCCAAGGAAATTTACGTGACTCTTTCAGGAAATATGGTAACCAGCTTTTCAGATTTTTCACATGTCAGCAATTCAGTTGGGACAGCCCCATCGTGGACAAAGAAAATTGATTTGCTAGACACAGCAACAATACACTTTGAGTTTGCTCGGCTCAAACCCATGAGTGATTCCTATGTCTGCACACACACACACACACACGTCTTGAATCATGGTATCTTCGTATTGCAGGCTTTCCACCTATCTGCATCAATCAATGAGGAAATGTTAGGAGGGTGGCACTGTCTGAATTGCAGAAAATATGAAATTCACACAAGCCCGGTGTAGTGAACATATTCTGGAGCATCCCCGCTTATACATATATATATATATATATATATATATATATATATATATATATATATATATATATATATATATATATATATATATATATACATATATTTATATATACACACACACACACACACAAGACTGTAGTGGTAACTTTTTTCTCGTCAAGAGACCTCATTTCGCCTGATTAAACAGATAACAGAGGAGTCGTCCAGATGACCTCATATCTGTGTCACATTCACAAGTGATTTTAAGAAATTTCTACTAACCATGACTCGTAAGATACGTGCATCGTAAATATTACCAATTCACATTATATTTAGATCTTCGTCTTTAGCCAAAAAAGTAACAGTTTGCTTATTGATTTAGGAAATTGTAATATTTAAATGACTTTCTCTGGCATGTATCCGTCAGTGTCCTCCCTTTGACATTACGTGAGGGAGGTGAGGGAGTTAAACAACGCTGGGATCGGTGTTACGTCCATTGTTCATATATATGAATAATGTTCTTCATAGATCAGGTGGTTGATCAGTCCAGCAACCAGGAGGCCTGGTCGACGACCGGGCCGCGGGGACACTAAGCCCCGGAAGCACCTCAAGGTAGGTAGAGGGCTCTTGTGTTGACAATGTTCGCGGTGCTCGACACAGACTAATGATCGCTGTGTGTGACACAATTTCCCTTTCCAAACGCTATATACACGAGATTCAATGCTATATATTCACATCAGATACTACACCACACTAACAGCAACATCTGACTTTTACATGTGGCCGCCTGGCGACACGTCTAGGAACTAATATATAAACTGTTGGGTAAGGTCAGCTGCTGACTTCTTCAACATTTTCTGAACTTCATCATAAACAAAGCAAGTTCATTATTATCAATTTAAGCTGTTGAAAAAAGACAAAGCCATAATTAAAGCTGTTGTCCCTAGAATTAACACATATGATCCAAAACTGTTAAATTTATCTTGATAAATCGGAAGAGAATTTTAAGGGGAAAGCGCCAAGCCATTACGACTATATAGCACTTGGAAGTGGGTCAGGATAAGGAGTTGGGATGGGAAAGGGGGGGAAGAAAGGAATGGTGCCCAACCACTTGGACGGTCCAGGATTGAACGCAAATCTGCATGAAGCGAGACCGTCGCTATACCGTCCATGGAAGTAGACAGCAGGAGAACGACCCCACCGTGTGAAGATGTCCTTCAAGACACATAATTAATGTATATGTATACAGAGATTAGTATTATTCGTATCACAAGTCTGATAGCAGGTACGTGGCATTTTGTTCCTGTTTAGTAATTAAAGTTCATGTCTTTTTCAACGATGATGCGTTTGAGTACATTCTTCATTGCAAATTGATTATCATAGTCATCTATATCCATATATTTCTGTTAACAAAACAAATGGTTACATTTTCTTAGCCTGTGATCAATATCTTTGTGGTTCAATACTTGTACAACTTAGTCACGAATATATGAACATTTACAGAGTATTGTTTCTTCTTGATATATATATATATATATATATATATATATATATATATATATATATATATATATATATATATATATATATATATATATATATATATATTAGTATATTTTGGTAGCAGTCTTTCCTGTAGACATATATTATTAAATATGACCGAAAAAGTAAGATTAATAATTCTAACACGAATTTTCTCAATCTTTCGTACATTACGCTTCACTGTTGGAGGTAAATCAAAAATCACTTCTCCAAAATTCATTTTTATTTCTAGTCTGACGCGACACGGGCGCGTTTCGTAAAACTTATTACATTTTCAAAGACTTCACAAATACACAACTGATTAGAACTTGCGTTTCTCTGATTTTATATCTACATTTGAGTGAGGTGGGAAGGGTGATGTGGCATTAACACAAGACAGAACAATAGGGGATATTAATAGGGTATTAAAAGTATCAACACAAGACAGAACAGAAACAATGGATATTGAATAGAAGTGTTTGTAGAAAGCCTATTGGTCCATATTTCTTGATGCTTCTATATTGGAGCGGAGTCTTGAGGTGGGTAGAATATAGTTGTGCAATAATTGGCTGTTGATTGCTGGTGTTGACTTCTTGATGTGTAGTGCCTCGCAAACGTCAAGCCGCCTGCTATCGCTGTATCTATCGATGATTTCTGTGTTGTTTACTAGGATTTCTCTGGCGATGGTTTGGTTATGGGAAGAGATTATATGTTCCTTAATGGAGCCCTGTTGCTTATGCATCGTTAAACGCCTAGAAAGAGATGTTGTTGTCTTGCCTATATACTGGGTTTTTTGGAGCTTACAGTCCCCAAGTGGGCATTTGAAGGCATAGACGACGTTAGTCTCTTTTAAAGCGTTCTGTTTTGTGTCTGGAGAGTTTCTCATGAGTAGGCTGGCCGTTTTTCTGGTTTTATAGTAAATCGTCAGTTGTATCCTCTGATTTTTGTCTGTAGGGATAACGTTTCTATTAACAATATCTTTCAGGACCCTTTCCTCCGTTTTATGAGCTGTGGAAAAGAAGTTCCTGTAAAATAGTCTAATAGGGGGTATAGGTGTTGTGTTAGTTGTCTCTTCGGAGGTTGCATGGCTTTTCACTTTCCTTCTTATGATGTCTTCGATGAAACCATTGGAGAAGCCGTTATTGACTAGGACGTTATTGACTAGAATGGAAGCAAGTCGACGTAGAACTCTGTAGGGTAAGGCAGGTCCTAGTCAATAACGGCTTCTCCAATGGTTTCATCGAAGACATCATAAGAAGGAAAGTGAAAAGCCATGCAACCTCCGAAGGGACAACTAACACAACACCTATACCTCCTATTAGACTATTTTACAGGAACTTCTTTTCCACAGCTCATAAAACGGAGGAAAGGGTCCTGAAAGATATTGTTAATAGAAACGTTATCCCTACAGACAAAAATCAGAGGATACAACTGACGATTTACTATAAAACCAGAAAAACGGCCAGCCTACTCATGAGAAACTCTCCAGACACAAAACAGAACGCTTTAAAAGAGACTAACGTCGTCTATGCCTTCAAATGCCCACTTGGGGACTGTAAGCTCCAAAAAACCCAGTATATAAGCAAGACAACAACATCTCTTTCTAGGCGTTTAACGATGCATAAGCAACAGGGCTCCATTAAGGAACATATAATCTCTTCCCATAACCAAACCATCGCCAGAGAAATCCTAGTAAACAACACAGAAATCATCGATAGATACAGCGATAGCAGGCGGCTTGACGTTTGCGAGGCACTACACATCAAGAAGTCAACACCAGCAATCAACAGCCAATTATTGCACAACTATATTCTACCCACCTCAAGACTCCGCTCCAATATAGAAGCATCAAGAAATATGGACCAATAGGCTTTCTACAAACACTTCTATTCAATACCCATTGTTTCTGTTCTGTCTTGTGTTGATACTTTTAATACCCTATTAATATCCCCTATTGTTCTGTCTTGTGTTAATGCCACATCACCCTTCCCACCTCACTCAAATGTAGATATAAAATCAGAGAAACGCAAGTTCTAATCAGTTGTGTATTTGTGAAGTCTTTGAAAATGTAATAAGTTTTACGAAACGCGCCCGTGTCGCGTCAGACTAGAAATAAAAATGAATTTTGGAGAAGTGATTTTTGATTTACCTCCAACAGTGAAGCGTAATGTACGAAAGATTGAGAAAATTCGTGTTAGAATTATTAATCTTACTTTTTCGGTCATATTTAATAATATATATATATATATATATATATATATATATATATATATATATATATATATATATATATATATATATATATATATATATATATATATATATATATATGAACATAAACATACATGAACGTTACGTGTAGTCCAAGTTATAATATAAGGGAAATATTTGCCAGTAATAATCTTGTGTGTGACAAAATAATAATTAAGATTTTCGATTAATGTTCAATAATATCATATATATTAATTATATATATACAGTAGCTTACTCGTTTCCTAAGCAATGTGATCTCATGCATACTTTACCATAGTGATACAGTGCTGTATCTATTTTAGATATTAAATATAATAACTATATTTTTGTAAGTAATTGTTTTAATCGTTAAATCAGTAATTTACAACTATATTTAACTACATAAATAGAATTATTAATTTTTAAATCAGTAATGTTCACATTTAAACAGTAAAACTTTTTATTTTAATCTGTAATGAACATTGAGTAATATTTTACATAGCATGATCATGTCCCCTCCGTCTACTACAAAGAGAATCACAACGAGTAATTAATAAAATTTTCAACAAAATCTACACTCCATTTAGGTATTTCTCAGTGAAGCGTTGCGCTTCATAATAAAATGAACCGTATATCTAGATCAGTGACTTTTTATGTCAAAATTAATAACTAAAAGCTTTGTTCTCAATATTGCATTACTTATATAATGAAATGTGTGCAATTTTACAATGTATAATGAATTAATACAACTAAAGAGAGTCCAGCAAAGTGTCGAATACACTGAAACATTTTCTTCTGACTCAGGAAATTTGGATTTTGTTTTCTGTGTGATATAAACAATTCATTTTTTTTACAGCATTTTTCTGTTTTCTGAATATATAATCTATTAACCTTGGGCCTCTAATTACCATATTACTCTTACATTTGATAAAGGAAATTGTCTTCAATAAATCTAAGAAATCAAATAATTCAATTTGCCAGAAAAAGCTGCATTTGCTACATATAACAACCAGAGAATGTCAATTAAAATAACAAGTTTCACAAACTATCATATATGACAAAGCAATCAGCGAACAGAATGACTTCTCTCCTGCACAAACAGAGAGCCTCGTCTTGCTTCCAAAAGTGGTCAGGGCAGCTACCGAAGAGGAACAGGTAGCTTGTGGAACTAACACAATGACCAGCCTGTTGGACCAAATGACCTGCCACCTACTGGTATTATCCACGAGACACGACGTAGCTACGAACACTGCAGGCGCTGCGTTTTGTCAAAGAAATTCTAAGACCTAGAATCTGCTTTAAGATGTAATGAACCTTGAGTTATAAACCTGTATTTCGTATAAACAATTGTCTTTTGATCGTGCGTTCTGAAGTTAAATAAAAATATTAATGTAAGGTCAGCAAGAACGAAGAGATTAGTCAAGCTAGAATAAAATTAATAAAAGCTGATTATCAAAAGCAATTTCAGCATGCAAAACCGGAGAAAGAGGAGGAGAAGTGGTTCTACTAATCCAAAGACATACTGGTTTTGAGAGGCTTACCATAGAAACAGCAAATGGGTGCCAGAAATTCATTTCAGATGGGATATAGACATTCAGAAAGTGATGGCGATTTACACCCCACCAGAAAGCAAAGTACTCAGAAAAAATAGATTGATGAGTATCTAAATTCTCCAAATTGGCCACAAAAATAGTTCCCCATTAGAAGCAATGTTGAAGTTATTGGAAACTTCATCCACGGAAGATTTCACAGAGAAAATGAACCCCTGGAGAGGCAAGGAGACATGGATAATAAAACTGCTAAAAAAATAGAGGAAATTAGGAGGACACGAGAGGAAAAATAGGATATCTTCGAGTCAAACTGGCCCTCATTTTTATACTGAATGAGGCAGAGTCAATTCAGATTATGAAATGCCATTTGTAATGAATGCTCACTAGATGCTAATCCTGAACACGCAATATCAATGAAAAAGACACAAGTAAGGAAGTGGAGTGTCTTGAAAAAGAGTGGCAGCATAATGCAAAGGGTTATACCATAAAATCTAAGAATTCCTGGAAAGAACACAACGAAAAAGTGATATCAAGGAACACAATTTACCAGGAAATGCAACGAATTTGAATCCGGTAGAAGACATCAATGATGAAAGTATAATTATCAATCAACATCTCGACAGTAGATTGCTAAAGGTAAAGAAAACTGAAAAGTGAACAGGACAAACGATAGAGAAATCTCTAGAATAATGTCGAATGTACACGTAAGATTAAGATGAGAAGCAAAGAAGCAATATAAACATTATATAGCAGTCAAGACAAAGTACGAATCCAAACTCATGTATAGCCACATAGAAAGGGAAGAGACAAGGAATGAAAAGTACGCTAAAGAAGAGAACGAGACGTCTGAGGAACTAAGTAAACGGATTCCAAGACCTATTAGTCTAAATCATAGATTCCAGAAAGAATTTGCACTAAATGATAGATTCCAGAATGAATTTGCACTAAATGACAGATTCCAGGATGAATTTGCACTAAATGACAGATTCCAGAATGAATTTGCACTAAATGACAGATTCCAGGATGAATTTGCACTAAATTCCAGATTCCAGAAGTAATTTCCACTAAATGAGAGATTCCAGAAAGAATTTGCACTAAATGACAGATTCCAAGAACTATTTATGAGACAGAAGTCATAGGAAAAGTACAGAATTTGATCATTAAGAGGCTGGGCGAAAGAAAAGTGACGACATTGAACAGGTAGACAACTAAAGGAATTTATTAAGACAAAGGTTATGAATCCAAATGTGATTTTCAGTATAAATTCTTAAAAGAGGTAGCAGTGGGAGTGAGGCATACATCTACACACACTCCTCAACTCCTCAATGCAAACTAGTGTATTTCCAGAGTTTTGAAAAAAAACATCTAATGAGGTTTTCCTGTCACGCAATCAACCTGATACTTATCCATGCATTTCTTCACCAGTCATAAAGTCTGTTAGCTTTATTTTTTTCGGCGGTGTCAGTCTTTGAGCCACATATGAATATAAGAAGCGACCAGCTACATGGGTCTAGCTTCTCTTATTACGAGAATGTTATTCTGTTATTAGGCTTGAATACCCCTCTTGATTCGCTTGCAACTGCCACCAATTCAATGATTGACTGGAGTGCAGTTGTTCATTGGAAGCTGGTAAATGTCATCCACATTCTATCAGTAATATATAAATCGGTCTTTTTTGGTAGCTCGCACTTGGGGTTTATTCTTTATTATGAGTATTTGGCAAGTTTCAAGAAGTATGTTGGCCGGCTACCTTGATACATCTTTAATTATTCAGGAGAGAGAGAGTTTAAAGTTACATTAACAAGTCTTGGAATTTTATATAAAACACACATTAACTTAGCCTTATACACAAACATTGGCAGTTAAGGGCCCTCGAACGATTCAAGCAAGTCATTATAGTAATTATACAATGTGCCCTCAAATACGTAAAGAATTAAATGCATTATGCAATGGTTGCGTAGCTTTAACATCAACCCTCTGATCACAATCCATCTAAATACATGTAAATGAAAACCGTAGTTCTCTTTTATCTCTTAACTTTAAATAATTATTATCTCTATATTATATTGGGCAATGTTAGAAAGTTACTGTAAATCGTATTCCCTCTTCCAACACACAGATTGAAGTCTTCGCTCAATAAAAGTCCAAATTAAAACTCGACAATGTTAAAAAAATATATGAAACACCTGCCTGAGAATAACTGTTCCAGAACTGAAAGAACTCAAACCCCCTCACCACGTTGGAGAAAGGAATCACTTACGATATGTTAACGTACAATAAACTGCGTATCAATAGGAGCTAACAAAGACGCAATTTCCAAAATTAGTAATGGTATGACGAAGTCACATCGATGGTGGCTTGAAACTTGTTGATGAGTTGAAGTAATGCCAGGAAACACTTTTTTAGTGCAAGATAATCAGGTAAGCGGATTAGGGGGAAATAAAAAAATATTATGAATGCGAGCTTGATTATCAAATACAAAAGTAGGAGATTATTATGGGGAAGATTTGAGGAGGGGTTTGGGTGACAGGAAAGACTGGTGCGGTGCATTTTGAGGCAGATTCTCATTGGGAGGGTAAATGGAAATGGAGCTTCGGTTGAATTGAAGGAATAAGCTGATTCAGACGAACGGGAAGTGGATGCTGCTTTGGAAAAACTAGATATAGTGTCATCGCATATAGAGATTATAATTCAAAAGACCTCAAACCCATCCGATCTCTTCTCATTTGGCTTCTTATTATCCTCACCTGCACTGCGTCTTAAATATTTAAGCTCTTACAAAGACAAATATTTTGAAAAAGTACTGTCTTAACCCATCCTAATGTTCCTTACGTTTTGAATAAGTTATCATATGAGAATATAATTAAAGAAGCTACTTTGTTACATAAATGTAACGGGGAATTTATTATCTGTTAAGGTGAGATTTTGTATTCACGTCATACATTTTTTTACGAATGTAAATCGGCCAAGACGCACCGAAGATTAATTGGCACATTTAATCTACACAGATCAAATGGGGATTAGCATTCGACTAACTGTCATGGCCTTGGCTGCAGTCTATTCAGTAGTATTAATTAGCTCTGTATTTCGTGTGACATGATACATTTATTTTCTTTGACTGAGGTTTAGTCAGAAGACTGTCATCAAAATATTTTTTTATCATTAACCAGATATTACTATTAAAATATACAAATGCAAAATATTTATCAGGGAAATATATTTATAAATTATCAGAAAAAATGTGAATAGCAGCGAATAGAGAACAAACAAGTGTTCTTGTTCACTGTCTCTAGGTGGAGGTTTTTAACTAACATTGCCTCTCATTACACTACTGAGAAGCGACGAAGCCAATACATACAGAATTAACAAACGTCTTAGTTATTAACTGAACTTTGTCTTCTTCAATACTCGTCTAGTCGTGAACACGTTTTGTAATTCTCACCATTAAACAAAGATCTCGTGTTAAACGGAAAAAGAGAGACACAAACATACATTCACAAATATACTCCATATTGTCTGTTCTAAGTCCGCAAACGTCTCATGATAAAAATCCGAGCGAAACCTTCCAATTCTGAACGACTTACGACCTTTAACATACAGGCTTCGAACAGTGGCCACCCGTTGAACCAGAATATGATCCAGTGGTCCATATTGGGTAATATGGGTTCACCAGTTAGACCCCGTTCTCAGACTCCGGGCGGATATTTTTGTCGCTGGATCAGTGACAAGGACGTCGACAGAAAGTTGCATTTTTCATGAAAGGGGAGGAGTAAAAAGGTGACTTGATGAGGCCGTCTGCGTTCGTTTGAGCTCCCACGAGACGTGACGGATCTCAGGGAGATGAAAGATGCTGCCGACGTCGGATTTAATTTGTTGACAGAAGCGTAAACTTAAAAGATACACTTCAGATGCTATAATTCACAAAGGAAAACGAAAGTGGAAGGAAGTCGTGGTAACAGTAGTTTATATATATATATATATATATATATATATATATATATAATATATATATATATATATATATATATATATATATTTATATATATATATATATATATATATATATATATATATATATATATATGACAATGTCAGACCACGGAGGAAAAATGAAACAGGAAATTTCCTTAAGTACTTTCGTATATTAAATACATCTTCAGAAGGTCATTTTACAGATCGAGTGATGGGTATAAATAGGCAGGAAGGAGTGGTGAGGTAAGGTGAGGTACAATACTTGGACAACGCAGAAGGCCCATTGGCCCATCAGATGCACCCAATTGGCACATCCGATGTAGCACAATGGCCCATCTGATACAGCAGACAAACATAATATATAGGTAAATGCTTGTATGTCTGCTGTATCAGATGGGCCATTGTGCTACATCGGATGTGCCAATTGGGTGCATCTGATGGGCCAATGGGCCTTCTGCGTTGTCCAAGTATTGTACCTCACCTTACCTCACCACTCCTTCCTGCCTATTTATACCCATCACTCGATCTGTAAAATGACCTTCTGAAGATGTATTTAATATACGAAAGTACTTAAGGAAATTTCCTGTTTCATTTTTCCTCCGTGGTCTGACATTGTCACATTCTTAATCACGTGTTTATTTTCGTGATATACACACATATATTATATATATATATATATATATATATATATATATATACATATATATATATATATATATATATATATATACATATATATATTCGCCAATCAAGGAAAGAAGTTAAAGAAAAGGTTTTAGCAATAAACTAAATATTCAACAAATTTCTAAAACCCTCCCATAGCTTGCAATGTCTTGGCCAATACAAAAACTGATTCGTTGCGCATGCAACATCACAATACGTTCCTCGCTGGAGCTGGGTACATCTTGGAGACCTTTTTGCATCATAGAAGCCTCGCTTCTTCATTTAAAACGTAAGTGAAAGTTTTTTCTTTACTACGTCACCTCTTGGAACACTAGTTTACCAAGTCAGATAAAGTGGTAACAATGTGCGAGTGAATATTGCATCTAAGCATCCCCTCTGACCACTTCTGCCTGCCAACAGCCTCCTACATTTTCCAGGAAATGCCAGATTCAAGAGCAATTATCATCTCCACTTTACCTTAGGCTATTTTCTTTACCATCCCAATCCGAGCAAAAAAGTGGTCGTAGAAATATGGGAGGTTGAACTATGTACGTCCTAAATAAAATTTAAAGGTAACTGTGGTCATAATTGCTTTTTTTTGGAGGGGTTGGTTACTACAATGTTTTACAGTTCTTTAGCCTTGGGCAGAGTGTCTTGGGTAAAAAGAGACTACTGAAGGATATTGGGTACAGTGATAATCCGGCCAAATAGTCTTTGAAAATTATTATTGTACTTCCATGCCAAATCCTAATCCTGATCCCATCCAAGTGATATATATCATTGTCACAATAGCTTGGCGCTTTCCCCTGACAATTCCTTTCCTTCCCTCTATCAAACAATAAAATTAAATAAATCAAATTTACTTAAGCAATATATTTCCCCAATGAGCAGTTTATGGATGACGATTATATATCCATTTTTTTATTTTTTTAAATTATTTTCTTTTTCTGCTCAATATGATAAGCATAAAAGAGCTTAACACGTTATTAAGAGCATCACTTATATGTTGTAAGACTTTCATGGACATTCTCTTGCTTGCTCTCTCATTCTCTCTCTCTTGCTTGCTCTCTCATTCTCTTTCTCTCATTCTCTATCTCTCTCCTGCTGAGAAAGTTAAATGTGATTTCTTTTGTGTGTGTGTGTGTGTATGTGTGTGTGTGTGTGTGTGTGTGTGTGTGTGTGTGTGTACATATGCATGTTTGCATATGTATATGTACATATACATATGTATATGTATATGTACATATGCATATTGCATATGTACATATGCATGTTTGCATATGTACTATCTAGTGTGTGCACGCGCTCCTTATATGTGAGGATATATGTGTATCCAGCCAGGCATACATGAAATATACTTACTTTTCCCAACTGAATTCCACAGTACCATCGCAGGCACACAGCGTCACCCACATAGACTGGTTAGAAAGGCGGGGTCGAAGAGCTAATAACTCCATTTCGCAGGCATAAATAGTAAATATATACCACCAATAATCACAACGGAACAAACATACTCGAAAGCATATACAATCCCACCCACATATCCCTTTTAAACCTTGAATGAACGCCTGAACTAAATTTGATTCCATTGAAAGTACATACCTGCCGTAGCTTTCTGATCCAATAAAAACAAAAAATGATAAAACTTTGCAATAGTTAACAATGAACAATGACTTGTTAAGAGCGGAGAGGCCAGCGAATGTATTGTGTGATGGGGTAATTAATCATTCCGTAAAGGCTGACCCCCCTCTGCTGTTGTGGACATGTCTAAGACCCCCCCCTAAAGACCACCACCTCCACTACCCCTGCCCCCAACATCCCCCCAACATCATTCCGTAAAGGCTGACCCCCCTCTGCTGTTGTGGACGTGTCTAAGACCCCCCCCCCCCTAAAGACCACCACCCCCACTACCCCAGCCCCCAACATCCCCCCTAACCCGACCACCACCATGCTCTCTTGGGTCACATCATCTGTCTCTTGGAGACTATTCCGAACCGAGGACAGAATGACTTGTCATGTCACCCAAGAGTGTGTGATGTGGGAGAGCCTATATGGGTCTTAATTTCTTATTGATTTGTTTTTACAATCAGGTATCCAATCGCCCTGCAGTGATTCGGTACCTAGTTGTTAAATGATTAGCGGGTCGTATTTCAAGGAAACTAGTATGTTAGATTTACCATGAACTATGGGATTGGGAACGCTCTCAGGCTGCT
Source organism: Procambarus clarkii (assembly GCF_040958095.1). Taxonomy (NCBI): domain Eukaryota; kingdom Metazoa; phylum Arthropoda; class Malacostraca; order Decapoda; family Cambaridae; genus Procambarus; species Procambarus clarkii. Next base: position 11,056,981 of record NC_091239.1, on the reverse strand, counting down.
AATAGGAGTCAGAAGTCGTCTAGTTTCTGTTCTAATCTGTGTAAAGAACAATAACCCTTCAATATTCCATCTAGCATTAATGGCCGAGTGCTTCCTCTTGATAACTACCTCTCCTTATCAACACTTGCTGCTGATGATACATAGCAAATATAAATTCACAACAAATATTCTGGAAAATTGCTAATCGATTTGTACACATGTATAGTTATGAGGATATGAACAACTCACAAAAAAAACAATGAAATGAGGTGAAGGCATCAGAGAAAGAGAATAAATACTTGAGGAGAAATATTGCCAAATATAACACCATTAGCAATCAGTGTGCAAAATACTGCGTCTATGGCAATAGCCAAGATAACTTCTGGGTTATTTTCCGGAATAATCAAATACATTTTCGTGAATGATACGCAGCTTCTAAGAGTCACTCTTGAATAGCCCTGGAGTGTTTATCTTAAAAATAACATTGTTTCATTGGAAATGTGGTAAAAGGGAAAAAAAAATCAAAATTATTCGTATCGTATAGCGTGAAATCGGCACATAATGCATGATATCTACCGATATCATGCAAAGCTGGTCCCCGAAGGTAAATATCCCAACAAGAGATAGTGCTAAGCCAGTTTGACAACTTGACGCTTAAAGAGAATGTATGGGACTGGCTAAAAAAAACTCGTCCATAAGAATGAATGAACTGTACCCAGCCACTAACACAATAGGTGATTGAACGCCGACCCTGACAGAAGCCGGTCTATGTCGACCAGCCCAAGTGGATGGTCTACACAAATAGGTATATAATAGCTACATGGTATAAGCCCCCCCCCTCTGCCTGCTGCCGAAATTTTGCTATAGATTCTTAAAACTATAATGCTATATTAAAACTTTATAAAACATCGTGGCCATCTTAGGGCAAAGACACTATCTCCCCAAATCATCCTCTACCTCCTGCTTCAGTACAATGACTTAAATATTACCCCAACATTATGTCATGTATGATGTAATTGGCGAATTACAGCCGGTGACTGTGTAGTTTAATTGGCCACATTCATGACACTGCACCAGAATTTCCTCTAACCCTATTAGGAAAACATGAGTTTTATGTAGCAGATGGAAGCGTTAAATGCTGTTAATGTCCTTTAAATTTGATTTCTTATCAGGGTTTGAAGGTCATTTGTCTTATCACTGCATAGTCTAAGACCAATGAAATGTTAATTTTTAGTTTGTTTATATTCATGTATATTTAAGGGAAAATTTTTATATAAAAACATATATAAAATGATATATAATTAAATTTTTCTCTGGTTCAGTCTGAATACTGGCTTACATTAATGTATTAAATTAGTTATAATAGTTTGTTAAGTTCTCAATGCTGCTATTTCCTCATGTTAACTAGAACTAAAAATATGTCAGTGATAGAGTGAAATGACTATTAAATATCTCGCATACCAACCAAGAATAGATTCGAGAACTCAACCTTGAATTAAGAAATGACTCACAGTTCAAATGTTCCGCTCATTATATACGGTTGTTGCATTGTCGCACAGTCATTCGTTTCCTCTCTCTCTCTGGTCAATTGTCAAGCGATCTTCTGTGCTCCATTATCAGGAGATCTTTCTGTGGTACATTGTCAAGTGATCTTTCTGTGGTACATTGTCAAGTGATCTTTCTGTGGTACATTGTCAAGGGATCTTCCTGTGGTGCATTGTCAAGGGATCTTTCTGTGGTACATTGTCAAGTGATCTTTCTGTGGTACATTGTCAAGTGATCTTACTGTGGTACATTGTCAAGTGATCTTACTGTGGTACATTGTCAAGGGATCTTTCTGTGGTACATTGTCAAGTGATCTTCCTGTGGTACATTGTCAAGTGATCTTCCTGTGGTACATTGTCAAGTGATCTTCCTGTGGTACATTGTCAAATGATCTTTCTGTGGTACATTGTCAAGTGATATTTCTGTGGTACATTGTCAAGTGATCTTACTGTGGTACATTGTCAAGGGATCTTTCTGTGGTACATTGTCAAGTGATCTTCCTGTGGTACATTGTCAAGTGATCTTTCTGTGGTACATTGTCAAGCGATATTTCTGTGGTACATTGTCAGGCGATATTTCTGTGGTACATTGTCAGGCGATATTTCTGTGGTACATTGTCAAGTGATCTTTCTGTGGCCAATAGTCAGGACACGAAGATATTTACGATCATTTTCCCGAAATCAGGAAGTAATTGTTTATACATGTATAAGAACAAATTTTGTTTTCAAAGTTTAGTTTTCAAATATTTTGCAGAGTGTAGCCAATAGGCACTGTCAAAATTTGCTAGGTGTAGCCTACAGACAGTGCCAAAAATCATGAGGATAAGAATTCAACCCTAGAACGCTGCCATCTCTTGAATTCTGGCGACTCCGATCAGCCTATGTCTTACCTATACCCCAGCCCGTTCATCCTACAAATTTGGGTGATGCTAGCCCCAAATGTCTGACCTCCAACTTTGAACAGATAACCTCACTTATAAGTATAGATTATCTATATACAAGAGAATACCTGTCTGAGTTTTAGAGATCAGATGTACGTGGCTACTCTCATTAAACTTTGCAGGAATACTGATGATTTGATAGGGAGTGTCATAGGTTGATCGGGTGTATCCCAGTCAGTACCAGTTAATAATATCCTCCAATAGGAGAAATGATGCGAAATGTGAAATGATGAACCTACAGGCTTTAGAAATAGTGAATTCAGATATGGATTGTCAATATATGATCAAGATGACGGAATAGCATTCTAGACGCAGACTTTTGGTAAAATTAAGATGGGGAAAGGGAGTGTGTGTGGAGGGAGGATGAAGGATGAAGCTCAGGAAGGGAGGATGAAGCCCAACAAAGAGCAGGTGAGGGAAGGGAGGAGACATGGAGTCTATGCAGGAGGATGAAGGGAAGGTTTGTAGGAGAATGTGATACGTAAAGGGTGTTTTGGTGAAAATGAAAGGGTGTGCTGGTGGGTGATGTCAAGAGTGAATGGTGGAGAACATAGATGATGTACAGGTGTTTAGAGTGATGAAAACTGTGTATTGATGATCGTTACAGCGATGTGGGGACACAGAAAGTGTGTGTGTGTTTGGGAAGATGGAGAAAGGTGTGCAGGGAAGCCCTAGGCACCACCAGGCACCCCATTTATTATATACATTTAGCTATATCTAGAAATGGAAATATATGTCTGTTCAAGGGGTGAGGCCTGATGTGAGGAGCAGGCTTCTCTAAATTTTCCCAGTAATTGCAGTTGGGTACGAGCCTATCAGACACATACATTATATATATATATATATATATATATATATATAGATATATATATATATATATATATATATATATATATTTTTTTTTTTTTTAAATAATAGGGAAGGGAGTACCACCTCTGGCTGGAAGAAGGGGGACCCATAGCCTCGGAGGAAACCACACATAACGCATTGGAGGGAATGTAGGTCCCCTCCAATACAGTTTCTGTGTGCTTTTCTCCTACCACCCCCTTCCCTTTTTATATATATATATATATATATATATATATATATATATATATATATATATATATATATATATATATTTTATATTATATTTATATTATATTATATTATATATATATATATATATATATATATATATATATATATATATATATATATATTATTGAAATATTGAAGTACAAATATATTTGTATTTCATACGGAATTCATAGAATGTGTATGCATTACCAAGAGACATTCATACGGTATATATACACCATATATGTTGCTCTGTTTCTCTTTAAATTGTTCCTAATATATTAAAATACTGTGAAATGGAAGTGTGTGAAATCATATACATAGGAATAACAAATGTGAATGGCCTCACATCTTTCGAAAATAAAATATCTCAAAGATTTTCATACAATGACAAGCAGGCACGTTTTTAAACCCCAAATCTTGCAAGCACAATGTCTATTGCCTGTCTTCTTGAAATGGGAAGCCCTTATCACGTTTGATGTCCTCTACTAGCACGCTCTCGGCTGCTTGCTTCACCTTTGTACAATAAACATCTGCTTCCCGCAAAACTCACTTTGGATTCCTCCTTCAAGATGACCATTGTGTGACTGGCAGAGTTTCAGTTACCTGGTAATTATGGAGAAAACATTTTATTTTGATTACCATGAAATTTGGGCCAAACACTTTGTGAGATATTTTCTTTAGCTGGTTGGTATTTAGCTACTGTCAAATGGCGTCTCTAGCCCGCAATTAAGATCGCGGTGTAGAAAAGGGGTTTTCCTTCACTTTCATATTTTTTACCATTTTCTTTTTTTTAAGCAATGAGAAAGACAAACTTTCATATAAGAAACCTTTTTGACCTTAAAAGTCCAGAAAACAACGTACAGAAATTAATAAGAAACACCAAAAGACGAGTGTTAATAGGAATACTCCAGGCTGAGTGACCGCGTATACAACAGGAAAATTATAATGTGTCTATAGTGCTACATAGCCTTCCCGACCTTATCTTGAGGTTATCTTGAGATAACCTCAAGATAAGGTCTTGGCTTTCAGTATCCCCGCGGCCCGGTCCTCGACCAGGCCTCCACCCCCAGAAAGCAGCCCGTGACAGCTGACTAACACCCAGATACCTATTTTACTGCTAGGTAACAGGGGCATAGGGTGAAAGAAACTCTATGCTGGTGAAGACCTGGTGCCTTCTTTTTTATAATTACTTATAATGTAACATTTGACTTTGTCTAACAGACCAAAAATACAATACGTAACTCCAAAAACAGAGAGGTATTCCAGAAATTACCAAAATATATTGAAATCTATTTCACGTGACTACATCATTTACATAGTACTATTTACATAAAATATATTTTGAAGGTGGAATATTCTATTATTCCCAGTTAATGACAGACTTTTTTTTTTAACAATCAGCATCAGTATGGGATGAATCTCGAGATAAAGATTGAGATAAATCTTGACAAGTGAGATAAATCTCTGTGAGGCGGAAATTACAGGTGTGTGAGAGAGTGACAGAGGATGCCCGGAGAACCTATGATGCTGCGTTTATGACTGTCCCCCCAATAGCATGATAGGCCACTTCATGCCATAATAGGGCATTGGATAACGTTTGGGGTGGCCGGGTAAATTCCCCCCCCCCCCCCTCCCCTCGCCTCCTCCCCCACTACCCCTATGTCCTAGTATCTAGTACTTCAGGTTAGAAACTTACCTTGCCTACCCCCACTCTAGTTCCATAATATGTCTTACCTACCCTTCACTCTATCCACAATGTGTCGTGCTTGTCCCACACTAGGACAAGCACAAGGACTCTGTTACCTAGCAGTAAAATAGGTACCTGGGTGTTAGTCAGCTGTCACGGGCTGCTTCCTGGAGGTGGAGGCCTGGTCGAGGACCAGGCCGCGGGGACACTAAAGCCCCGAAATCATCTCAAGATAACCACTATCCACAAGGAATGTCTGGCTTTCCCCGCGCACTATATCTACACAGTAGGTCTTCCCTGAGATTAGAGAATCTATCGTCCACGGTAAACGTGTTTAACATCGGGCGGTGCACAGCCATTTAGGCCCACCGTAGAGTACAGGCTTTACGAAACATTAGAATCTTTATCCTGTCCTGATTTATGCCAGCAAAGAGTGTTGCAAGTAATGGAACTCCTTTAAACAAAACAAGATTCCTTCTCAAAGGTCGTTTTTTGACGTGGGAGTAGTCACGAAGGAAAAAAAGAGGGAAGGAGAGAAGTACGGGAGAGATAGAGAGGGAGAGGAAAGGAGGGAGAGAAGAGAGAGGGAGAGGAAGGTATGGAGGGTGATGGTGAGGGGGGGAGTGGAAGCTAAGGAGAGAAAGACAAAAAGAGAAAAAGATAGGACAGGAGGGTTAAGAAGGGGAAGAGAGAGGGAAGTATAGGGGGAGAGAGAGGGAGGTGTAAGAGGAGAGAGAGGAAGGTATAAAGGAAGAGAGGAAGGTATAGGGGAAGAGAAAGGGAGGGAATGGGAGAGAGGGAGAAAACACGTGTGTAGAGAAAGGAGTCAGGGTGTAGATCCAGACACTGCTAAATATCGCTTCTGGTACGTTTGTGCATATGTGTGTGTGTGTGTGTGTGTGTGTGTGTGTGTGTGTGTGTGTGTGTGTGTGTGTATGTGTGTGTGTGTGTGTGTGTGTGTGTGTGTGTGTGTGTGTGTGTGTGTGTGGGTGTGTGTGTGTGTGTGTGTGTTCATACATATGACTTTCGTCTACAGGCTTGTAAAGGCAGGTGTATATAGGATTGTCAATGAGAGGAGATGTATTAGGCCACAACTGACATTCACTAGTTTGTAACCCAACAACAGTTGCCTAACTCACTAGTTCCTATTTATGTCTAGGTAAACAGAGGCATCAGATGAAAGGAAACGTGGCCCAAATGTCTCTGTTCTAAAAGAATTAAACCCCGGGCCTCCCGGCTGTGACCATCTCACCTTTTTTCTATATGAATACTTCTATGAGTACTGGGTATACATACCTAAATTAATATCCACGTACCATCTATGTATACATCCTTAAATTGCATACATATTAAAGCCTATATACATATGAACGTATATACAACCTAAAATGCTTATACATCCAAAAATACATACATCCTGTATTTATGTTTCAACTCCGACATAACCGCTTTCGCGAGACACCCCAATTCTTCCTGTTCCTTTCACCTTGGTATTTACCAATGCACCTGCATGTTCTTGAGCTCTCTAAGGCGCACAGTAAAAAATTTATAAAATTCCTGATTAATTAACTCCCTTGCTGTCAATGGGAAACTAAATATATAACAACATTACCCAGATTCGTGTGTTTCTGTTATGTAAAAGAAAAGGAATTTGAAGCTACCTTGAGGTTACCTTGAGGTGCTTCCGGGGCTTAGCGTCCCCGCGGCCCGGTCGTCGACCAGGCCTCCTGGTTGCTGGACTGATCAACCAGGCTGTTGGACGTGGCTGCTCGCAGCCTGACGTATGAGTCACAGCCTGGTTGATCAGATATCCTTTGGAGGTGCTTATCCAGTTCTCTCTTGAACACTGTGAGGGGATTGCCAGTTATGCCCCTTATGTGTAGCGGAACGAGGAATTATTTATAATTTATTTTTTAATATTATGGAGCAATAGATTGGGTATGGTATGTAACCCCCACACACATGTCAATATCCCTTTTCCCTTTTCTCTAACACACCTTCCCCATCTCGTCTCATCATTGTTATTTTCACAGTAGCAACTTATAACTATTTTCACAACATTAATATCTTCACACCACATTAATCTCGACTTTCCCACACCCTCCCCATCTCAACCCCTCATAGACTCACCCCGTATTTCCCTAACACAGTAACTGTTTCCACTACATTATCTACCTCTTCTGTTACCAAAAGGTTCTGTCATATGAACATTCCTTTTTTGCATGTCAATATCTGAATACAATAATAGTTATATTTATGTTAAACTCTACGGACTATCGATAAATACAGCTATAGCAGGAGACTCGACATCAGCGAGGCACTACACATCAAAAAGTCAACACCAGCAATCAACAGCCAATTAATGCACAACTATATTCTACCCACTTCAAGACCCCGAACCAACATAGAAGCAGCAAGAGGAAGTATGGGCAATAGGCCTTCCAGAGTTACTTCCATTCTTATGTTTTCATACCCAATATATATATATATATATATATATATATATATATATATATATATATATATATATATATATATATATATATATATATATATATATATATATATATATAATCGTGGCGGGGTAAAACATTCTCATCTATCACAACACAACACCGACTGTAACGATTTATTTACAATAGATCACCTGTCTTTCTTAATTATAAAATTCTCTTATGTACCGTGATAATATTCAGCCATTAAGAAAATGGCACAGAGTTGTAATATTAATAAGAATGACTTGATGGAAGCCGAGAGTTGAACATATGGTCAGTCTGGGTGGCTCATATTCGTAAGATTAGTAAATAACTAGTTTGTGACAGCTTCATTTGTCTTCCCCGAGAGGCTCCAGTGGGCTTTCAAAAGAATATTTGGGATTCAGTTAGTTTTAGCTTTTATATTTAGTTTCAGTTGACTTTACAGTGTTACAGAGGGATGATTAAATAGACTAAACAGTGTTGGGTACAGCACTCCACCCTGAGGTGTAAACTCATAAGATGCAGGATTCATTAACTATGGCTTGGTGGATGAGTGTGATGGAATGTGTAATGATGCTTTAGGTATGTCTTATGCTTCCAGCAATCGTTATTCTCTCTTTTGCTCTCTCTCTTTCTCATTGTCTCTCTCATAAACATGTTGACCAGACCACACACTAGAAGGTGGAGGGACGACGACATTTCGGTCCGTCCTGGATCATTCTCAAGTCGATTGTGAGAATGGTCCAGGACGGACCGAAACGTCGTCGTCCCTTCACCTTCTAGTGTGTGGTCTGGTCAACATTTGCCAAAAAGCACTTGCCAATTGAAGAAGGTTCAAACTAACATGCATTCTTGAGGATTAAAAGGACTATAATGAATTTCGTGATGAAGTCTTTTTAAAATTTAGTTTAAGAAACTGCTTCATCCATTAAACAAAGAAAAAAATGGGTTTAGAAGCTGGAACAAAAAGTTTTGATGTAGCAAAAGAAACTAATTAGTTTCGCAGGAAAATTCAAATCGCCGAAGGGTCTTTTGTTTTCCCCCTTTGATACAATAAATCTTTGAGCTAAAACGTACACCCATTTATTAAACAAAGGATGAAGCACTATTAAAACCCAAGAAATTTAAACTGGTGCAAGATATACAAAAAGAACTGATGGGCATGCCAAAGTATACTCATCACAGTCCTCCACCCACAACGTACATAGTATCTGAATTTATGCTCAGCTTAGGATAGACGTCATGAAGGCTGGGGGCTCCAGCTGACGCCTTGTCGTGTTCCTCCTTAAAGTCGCTATAGCAGCCTTCAGGTGCCTTCAAGACGTCTTGCCTATAAGCTGTGTGACGCAAAGGTCAAAGCAACGTTTGAAGAGGAATAATAACCCATTTTCTATACTGTGGAGACGTTGCCAATCAGAAAATAACATATACTCCCCAGGACATGATTTTATTACACAGCGGAAGACTATCAACTACAGGGCCAACTAACGCAATATTAATGCTTCCCGGGACGGATAAGCACGGGAGTCAATAGATTAGTTAAGATGCGCTACTTTTTACGCAAACATAGCTTAACATTCGTTTGTTAAATTATGAGAGCGGGTTAGTGATCTCGCTATGCTCATTCGTCGCTTGAAAATATTTTTTTAGCATTACTCACGGCTCGTCAAAACTCACCATTCCTTCACATGTAGTGTTAATTCCCGTCTGACCTACTCAATGATCCACACCCTCTTCACCTGAGGGGCGGCACCTTTCCTCCCAGACAGACCAGTTTAGGTATTTGCAAATAAAGAGTTTCATGGCGTTAGTCATGTCAGTTCCATCTGGATTTATGCTGGAGCTGGCTTGTCTATGCAAATGCCGACTTTGATATTGGCTTAAACTCTTTGTTAAGATGCGAAGTTGGCGCATTTATGTCTTTATAATGCATTCCTTCGTCTCGATCTTTACACTTTTGCACTGCAGAGCGGGTCGGCGAAAAAGTTACAAGGCTCTCCTGGAAGTATGACATGCAGTGCCTTTGTTCTCCAAGTGGTTTGTTGACCGAGGACAGCCTTGTTTAAGTAATTTGGGAGGCCATGTGCTACTTAGCTGCTAGCGAGGCTATTTTTTGCTATTACTAGCGTTTACTCAATATTTTAGTAAATGAGTTTGGGTGTGTATAATATATATCATTAAACACAAAAACACACACACACACACACACACACACACACACACACACACACACACACACACACACACACACACACACACACACAGTATATTGATATTTGTGTATCTGGAGGAAGATAACTTACTCAAGGAAGGGACCAGAAAACAAAATGCCGACATACTCACAGGGTAATTACGAGGAGATAAGAAAATTCCTTATAGAAATACCATGAATAACAGGTCAGAGGAAAAGCTGTTCAAGACATGATGACCATCACCACACTCAAGTGTCAGGAGGCAGCAGACAAGTTTATCCAGGCCCAAAAGGAGGAAAAGGAATTCGAAACGAGGTACCCATGGTTTAAGCTGGGATGTATGCTAGCTAAGCAACTAAGTGCAAAGGTATGGGTTAACTACTGAAATAACAGAACACCAGAGAGCAAAGAAAGATACCATAGAGGATAGGAATGAGTACCTCAGTGTGATATGAGAAGTAGAGAGGTAGTATGATAACGACATAGCAAATAAAGCAAAGACTCAACCCAAATTGCTTTATAGTCACATCACAGTTCGAACATTTCTCGAAAAGTGTCTAGCTATGTTCGAATCGCACCTATGTAAATGTCTAACCTACATACTACATACACAAATAACTGCCAACCGGACCTAAACACCTAAACTACGCCTATTATACACAATAAGCTAATACATTAATTTTTATATTAGAAAATTAATATTTTAAATGAGCATGTTAACACTGATGAATGAGTCATTGGGGTCGGCCACTGGATGGAATTCTGAAACGTTAAATAAATGCGTGACTATATATCTTGCCGAACACGCTCCGAAGTAGTAGATACAATGAGGTATACCTTAAAACTAATACCTGAGACGAGACTCATGAGTTACGAAGAAAATATATGTAACTAAAAGCATGGGAGGCATGATCGCCACATACGAGATACTCACGGGTAATTTACAGGGCAAGAAAAGGGACAGTTCTTTACATTAGTGGTACTCGAACGGGGAGAAGTAAAATAATAATATAAATATCAGAGAAGTCTATAACTGAATGAGTAGCAAAATCGTGAAGGCTGACCCAATACACATCATCAAATGTAGATGTGACCGAACCCAAACGGCTCTCTTCAAAAAAATTATATCTATTTGATATAAATCCAACTAACTTGGGATTACACGAATCAGCTGAAGGTTGAAAGTTGGAATAAAAGAGCTGAAGTTCAGCCTCAGTCAAGGCGAAAAGGGCTAGAAGAATTAGGTGTTAGAGATGCATAATTTAGTATATTAGTTGAGAGGCCATTTTGAGAATGACACCTGAAGACCAGCCTAAGGTGCTCCACAGCCACATCAAGAGGAAATTCCAAGGGACATCAGGCTACACCCTAAGACGAAGTGGTCACACGGAGAATGATACTGAAGAATGACAAGTACTACACCCACATACACCCAATCAACCTCCCCCATCTACTTGTTTTCCTATCCACCCACAAACTCGTTCACTCACCCACCAACTCAACCTTCAGAGCCTTCAGAGTCACGTCCCAAGCAAGTCCCCCTTAACACAGAAACACAAATGCCTAAGTGTGTAAATTTTTCCAGTTTCAACATGGGTGTGTTTTTCTTGTCACCCTTAGGGGGCGCCCATGAGACCCTGGGGCAGGTAAAAGTGCTCTGGTAGCCTCTCTCTCCCTCTCTCACTCTCTCACCTCTCTCTCTCACTTTCTCTCTCTCTCACTTTCTCTCTCTGGGGACGACAAGACGTTACACTCATTTCTTTCACTTCTAAACCCGTTCTTAATCTGTCTCTTCTTAATATCTCTTCTTAATCTTTCTTCATAATCTTTGTTACCGTTTCCATTTAAGGTTCTGACTTATTTTGTACAGGTAATATTTGCTACTTCCCTTCCATACTCCTAATATGACAGGGCTTATTTGTTTACGTTCAACCAAATTTTACATTTGGTCCACCGTACAGAAATGTACTGTTGAAGCTAACGTTGTTAAAACGTTTTTACTATTAATTTCGCAGAGGCACCGCCAAAATTAAACATTTATAATTCTAAAATAGTACATATTCTAACACTTTTGGCCTAAGATAGCGATTTCTAGGCCTAGAACTGCTTGGATAGGTTAGGTTAGGTTTTCAGAGATCTTTCAATGTCTGCAGTATGCCGTTTGAGCTAATTCAGAAACACAAAATAAGCTGTTCGATTCCAACAGTTCATTTTGGCACGTTTGAGTAAATAGTTGTAATGCCTACTATAGTTTTGGTAAGGGAACTATCAGGAGAAAGAGCCTAGCGATTTTATAACACTTGGATGGGTAAGGATTTGGGATGGGACGGTGGGAAAGAATGGTGCCCAACCACTTGAACGGTCGGGGTATTGAGCGCCGACCTGCATGAAGCGAGACCATCGCTCTATCGTTCACCCCAAGTGATTGGGCTTTCATTTTAGGAGAATAAGGTGATTGTTTCTGGTTCAGCACAATTAATGCACTTATTAAATGCACAATTGCACTTTGCATAGTGCAAAGAGTCGTAAAATAAAATTACGTATATCTTAAATTCAACGTGATGCATTTCAAAGTGAACAGTTATAGCACATCAGTTCTACCAATGAAGGAACAAGGAACAAGTATAATGAACATCATACACATTGATTTAACAATAACGTGATGTATAGGAGAACCATATATTAGGATCGGATGTACCTCTCTGGGCTTCCCAAGATCACACACTACCGACTGAACCATGATGAGCCCAGAGGTGTTCAATAACATATCTCAATAACATTTATTCATATATTACAATGAACAATAATTCAGAAAAAAATTGCAAAAATATATTTTTTTAAATTAATTGAATTATCTGTGTGTGTTTACCGTTCATTTAACTACATCAATGACTCAATATTCTCTTAGTTAAACAACTTGAGACGACGCTTCAAGGACAATTAGTGTCATGAATAAACAGTCGAAGCTAACGGCTTGTAAACCCGTTAATTAACCGCAAGCTTGGTACTTTTTTACGTATTCTACAAACCTGTTAAAAATGTGACGTTTTAGTAAAAATGAAAGCACCGTAAAATTAACGTTTTCTGTGCATGGCCTTCATTGATTAAACAATTATTCGTGTTTGGGCGTTTCTTGTTAGGCAAAACAGCGGCAATTTTTACGGAGTGGGAAAACAGGGGTGAAGGGGCCGGATGCCGAGGAAGCCGGAGTGACACAACCGGCAGGAATGGCCGGTTGTGCATTGAAACTTGGGAATACTCACCCGCGTGTATCCGGACTGAACTTCAAACAACTTTTTAATTGCCGGAAATGGACTGGTTGGACGAGATTGAAGAGATTCAGCGGCGTATATATATCAACCCGTTCTATCGACAAATAGGTCGCGTATGTTGACTAGACCACACACTAGAAGGTGAAGGGACGACGACGTTTCGGTCCGTCCTGGACCATTCTCACAATTGACTTGAGAATGGTCCAGGATGGACCGAAACGTCGTCGTCCCTTCACCTTCTTGTGTGTGACCTGGTCAACATTCTTCAGCCACGTTATTGTGACTCATCGCCTGCAAAATTACCACATTTCGGAATGTTTTCTCTCTTAGTCTACGTTCCCGGCTCACAATACAGAATCCTGGGTTCGATCCCCGGGTATGACAGAAATGACTAAGCCCTCTTCCTGTCACCTAATGCCTCCGTTCACCTAGACATTAAACAAGTGCACTGGATTAAGGTAAATTTTATGAGTTTTATCCAGGGGAGGGTTGGTACTACGACCTAGGACGAATCTCGTTACAAACGTACAGGGGTTCGAGCCCCAGCACCGGAGTTTATTAGAATGAAGGAACCTGCAGAAGGCCTACTGGCTTATGCAAGACAGTTCCTATAATTTATTAATACATTTCCTGTGCTGGTGTTTTTACCTCAATTTCACCATAAGTTCATATGGACAAGTTTTCAGCTCACAGTGAGCTTAGGATATGAACCCTGATTCCAGTTAAGCTAAGTTACGGCATTAATGACCTTCCTACATAGCTGTGAACATAGCCATCTGTAGCTTGTTCATATAGTGCGTTTATGAACAGATTCCTAATGCTCTATACAATGTACAAAGTGCCATAGGATGCATAATGCTCTACTGGTTACGTAATATATTTTCGCAGCCTACTAGCTGTAGGCTTTATTGCCTCGTTAGGGATCGTTAAGTGCATAACTGTAGTTAACGTTCCGGAATTGCGACATTGAACGCAACTAAGAAGTATTGGTTAGTATTAGCAAACCAGAAAACAAAATATTTTTTTTTATAAATGAAACTTGAAGAATTTCATTGCAAATAATATTCTAATATATTCATTGTATAAAGAACTCCAAATACCATTGGGTTCGAAATACATATCACTTGATTTAAAGTACCACATAATGAAATAATTCTGCAGTACAGGCTTCATGAATCTTCAAGTCCTAGCGCACTCAAAAGTCAACCAAAGTCTAAGTTAGATTAAGGTCTAAGGTACCGGGTACCAAGTCTAAGTGCAGAGTACCTAAGGGTACCAAGTCTAAGGTACACTAGATGTGTTTGCCGTTAGAAAGCCAAATGGAATGCGCAACGAAAAGACTTACCCGCATTTGTATTCAGTGCAAGCTTATTCCTGAGGGATTAAGAAAAACATGTCTAATCTGAGAGCGATCTGTGTTCGTCAGACCATTACGGATTCCAAGCACGCTGGACAGGCCGACGCGTTCGTGTACCAGCACGTGGACGGAAGAGACTAATCGACTTCAACAAAGTGACCGGAGAACTTGGAGAATGTTATTTATCGATAACGCTGCGGCTGAACACCCCTACGGCTGAACACCCCTACGGCAGAACACCTCTACGGCAGAACACCTCTACGGCAGAACACCTCTACGGCAGAACACCTCTACTGCAGAACACCCCTACGGCAGAACACCTCTACGGCAGAACACCTCTACGGCAGAACACCCCTACTGCAGAACACCTCTACGGCAGAACACCCCTACGGCAGAACACCTCTACGGCAGAACACCTCTACGGCAGAACACCGCTACTGCAGAACACCCCTACTGCAGAACACCTCTACGGCAGAACACCTCTACGGCAGAACACCCCTACGGCAGAACACCTCTACGGCAGAACACCTCTACGGCAGAACACCTCTACGGCAGAACACCTCTACGGCAGAACACCTCTACGGCAGAACACAAGCACCCTGACGATATTCCTCCTCGGAAAAAGGAATGAAAAACATTCGAAGTGTTCTCAAACTATTAGGGAGAAAGCACCAAGCCATTACGACTATACAACACTTGGAAGGGGGGTCAGGATAAGGATATGGGATGGGACAGAGGGGGGGAAGGAATTGGTGCCTAACCACTTGGACGGTTGGGGATTGAACGCCAACCTACATGAAGCGAGACAGTCGCTCTACCGTCCAGCCCAAATGGATTGGCAAATGAACTAATCCACATGGGTCTTCATGAGGGTTCGAACCTTTCATGGAAGGAAAGAGATGGAATCATTTCCATCTCCTAAGTCTCTGGAAGTAATCGAGGTTTCACTTGGCGTTTTCCCTTTGGATCGCCACCCTGAGGCGCAGAAGCAGGAAATCCGGAGCCTCTGATAGTATTAATGATTCTGAATCCAAGTCTTTGAAAAATCTCACGGCACACTTTTCCCAAGGACCGAGGGTCTCTCAGTCACTCAGCTTCGTATACGTGGAAGTGACTGATACTGCACAACCTGCCTAACCAAACTGTGTTGGAGATATAGGTGGCAGCTAGGGTGGATATGCATGTGTTATTTCATACCATTTGGATACCATTACTTCAGATATATGTTGCAATTCTGTCTGGGAAAGGAAAGTACAGTCACAATGTTCGGAGCGAAGAATACGAGGCTCTCACTCTGCTGGGCATAGGGCTGCGGCATGGCTCCTGTTGATGGATGTCAATCTTAATTTTGTATTACTGCCAACCTTTGAAAGCAATGCAAGTCATATTGGTCAGCATCCGTTTCTTTTGGTAATTTAAGGAGACTCTAACTTTAAATATTTTGACACTTAGGATGCAGTATTTGCATAATTTATAAGCATCATCTCTATGTCGAGGATACTACATAACATTGTTCATGTAAATCATGCATTATGCAGGAACTTTTGTGTAAAATGCCTGTTCTTTTAGTTATTCATTTTCCAGAGAATGTACCAATTTGCTGCTAGGTTCCAAAAGAAAATAATTTGAATTGCCACATTAGCCGAGTTATAATGAAAGGTAATCTTAGAAAAGTCCTATGAAGCATTTTTTTATGAAACCTTGTTAAATGTTAAGCATCTTAGTATCCAGGAACGTCTCAAAGAGCCTTAATTAAGCCACAGGTAACAGTGCTCAGTCCTATATAACTACAGTTAAATGTGTCTTCAAACTCTGTTAAAAAAAAAGACTTCAATTAAGTCTCTTCCAAACTTGTGCACTTCAGATGTCGCCGAAATCATCAGGTTAAATTCTTGCAATCTCTTAAGTGCCTTTGTAACTCAGCTAGATCCGAGGGATATCCACTTAAGTCATGCCTAAGCTCACATAAGAGCCGTGTAACTTCATTATATTCAGCTCCAGGGTTGCTGATCCAGTCTGGAAATAATACTGAAGGAAAAACATGACGCACGTGACTACGGCTTCAGATTGGGTAAGGTAAGTTCTCTCAGCCCTGAGAACTTGGCAATAGTTCCAATCCCTAGTTCTTGTGCTTCTAGGACTTCTATCCCGCCTACACAATTCCCAGCTCATGTGCTCCTAGGATCCTTTCCCCACAATTTCCAGTCCCAGTTCCATCCATCTGCTCCGAGAACTGGAGTTTCTAGTTCCAGGCTTGTTAATAAACAAGCAAGCAACACCAATTCACAGCTTCCAGGAACCACCGTCAGATCATTAACTCTTTATTCGGTCAGCATTCAACCATCCAACATCTCCCAGATGCCTAGATCAACACCCTTACAGCCTCCATGCTGTCAAACCCCTCAGTCTATATAACGACTCAGCATACATGGGCCAGGAGTTATAAAGCATTTACGCAACCACTTGCGAAACCTGTATATCCTCTCTCAAATATGGCGGCTTTGTTTACAATTATTAAACAGTTTATGACCTTCGAAGCACAACGAGGTAGTTTATAACAGTAATAACCTTGGGTTCTTCAGTTCCGAAGCTCGAAAACTGTATTAGGGGTCTCGGTAGCGCAATGACTACGTTCTCGAATCTCAAATGAGGTTCCCGGGTTGCATTCACTGTCGAGAAATAAAAGCTTGGGCACGATAGTATTGATCATAACATGGGTAAGAGTTAGTTTGAAGCATGTAGAGTTAAATATATTGAGAAAAGTAAAACAATGTTAAAGGAAAATTAACAAAAATAGCAATATATAAGGGGTACCACCTCTTGCGCAATTGTAGGGACCCATAGCCTCGGAGAAGAGAATATAGTGCATTTAGAGAAAACCTTGTAAATTCTCCCTGAACACTTAAATATTTTCTTCTCCTACCACCCCTACTTTTTTATATTTAATATTAAATATATATATATATATATATATATATATATATATATATATATATATATATATTATATATATATATATATATATATATATATATATATATATATATATATATATATATATATATATATCACATTCTGGAGGTATCTATATATATCTATAAAATAGCTCAAAAAATCTCTTATAACGTTTTAAGAATAAGCGAGGTTTCATGTATATCAATATTATTAAATTTAAAAATCTTATTTCATGGATAATGATCAATTTAGTAAACAACTATAATTAAGATGTTACTCTTGAAGTTAATTACCTTTTCAATGACAGCACTAGTTATATTGCCTTGTTCCTTCATTTTATTATCCAGCTTAATGGCCTTAGGTATGTGTAATGAAAATGGCCAATTAAAGTATAATTCCAGCAGTTATTTTCTTGAAGGGGAGAAGGGGTATTCTATGAAGGAGTGCTAAGGGCGTTACTTGAGAAGGGAACTTGAGGTTCGGCAACTTATCGAGGGTTTGAGATGTGAAGCGACTTTGGGTTATATGCCAGCATATGTTTCATGTAGAAAAATGTGAAACACTGCAATTTGTTGTTGATATTTGGCATTTTAACCTAAGTGAGAGACTCTTGCTGTCAATTAACACTAATTCTGTAATAGTGACGGACTCAGCGAGATAGGCGGGGTTCAAGAACTAACACCTAGATCCTGAAGGCATAAACGTATAAACATCTCACTCACACACACACACACACACACACACACACACACACACACACACACACACACACAATTGATTGATAGTTGAGAGGCAGGACCAATGAGCCAGAGCTCAACCCCTGCAAGCAAGTCGAGTACACAATGAAAATAATAAAACGTGTCAGAGCCCACAAGGTTAATACAAACATACAAGATGACCTGCATAAGCTTATAAGATTGACGGAAAAATGCCCATTATGCAGAACAAAAGTCCAATTAAACAGTTTGAGCTGAAACAGTTACTGAAATTGAGCTGAAAATTTCCTATTCCGGAAATGAGTGACTTAGGACCATATATATATATTTATATAATACCCTTCTAGCCTAGCAACACCGGTTTACTTAAAACGAATAAAAGCTTCAATATAAAATAAACTGGCACATATAAGAAAACATTTAAGAACAAAAGTAAAGGAGGCTTCAGAGCAGTGAACATGATATATGTGAGGTCTATTCTGGAGTATGTGAAACGGCAACAAGGATCTTCACCAGCTTAAAACCAAACAAGAGAATGGCTAGAGGCTTGGGAGAGAGCTTCGTACCGGAGCTGCAAAGACTGAACAATGAGAAAAGTCTAAGGCACCAAGTTTCTCCACCCCTTGAAGTGACACGGAATCGAGGAGACATGATTACGACATATATAAAGGATCTGGTTGGAAATTAGTCAGAAGGAAGACAGTAGAGAGAAATAGTAGAAGAGAATAATAAGACCTGGCAGATGTAATACTTGGGCAAACAGGGTTGATCAAGTCACCTATACATTGGTCAATTTGTTAAAAAAATAGGAGAAATGTAGAATATTAAAAGCCGATACAAGCTGCAATTAATGAAAAATCACATAACATTTCTTTCAGGAAAGCTTTTTAATGTTATCAGAGATAGAATTAGGAAAACATTGTGTGTAAAAAACATAGGTCAACATACGCCCTCCTAGTGCATATGTTCACCTGTGTTTTTTCTCTACAATACAGATTCCCTTTTGCAAATTACAGTCACCTTTTGCATATCTTGAGACGCAGTTTTCTCTTTTTTACCTATTACTCGGTCATTATTTTTGTAAGTGTTGCTAATGTGATTATTACCCATTAAAGCGGTCCAAAAATTACACTTTACAAAATCTGTGTTGGCTGCTGCTTTATAAGGTTCTGCATCAATTTGTATTAAACAGGTGTCAGCACAGTTATTCAGGCTTGCTTGCCTGCTTGCTAGTGAAGTGGTTCTGGGTCAGGGCTGAACACCTAGTTGCGTTAACACTGTCACTGTCATATATCCAATGTTATCAATCTCTCTCTCTCCTCTGCCTCTAACTTGTTCTCATTACTCTCTCTCTCTCTCTCTCACTTGCCTGCATCTCTCTATCTGTGTCTCTTTCACTTCTAGCTCGTTCAATAACAACCTTTTAAATTTTTATCAAACCACACACACACACACACACACACACACACACACACACACACACACACACACAAACACACACACACACACACACACACACACACACACACACACACACACGACGGGGCCTTGAGGCGGCTGCGCTCAGGGGTCGTAGGCCTAAGGGCCCGGGTTCAATTCCCCGTCGAGGCAGAAATAAATGGGCAGACTTTCTTTCACCCTGATGCTCCTGTTTACCCTCGCAGTAAATAGGTACCTGGGAATTAGACAGCTGCTACATGCTGCTTCCTGGGGGATGTGTATGTGTGTTAAAGATATAAAGATATATATACATGTAGTAGACACCATAGAGGGAAAATACATTGACTAGAAAGGCGGGCTCCAAGAGCTAATAACTCGCACATACACAAAACTAATTCAATTTGTCACTGGAAGAACCGTTCACAGCCCAACGTGGATCCAAGGTAATGCAAGTTTGAAGAAATTTGATGAGGGATACGAGGACAAGGAGTAGGGATATGAGGACACGGAGCTGGGATATGAAAACAAGGAGCTGGGATATGAGGCCAAGGAGCTGGGATATGAGGCCAAGGAGCTGCGATATGAGGCCAAGGAGCTGGGATATGAGGCCAAGGAGCTGGGATATGAGGCCAAGGAGCTGGGATATGAGGCCAAGGAGCTGGGATATGAGGCCAAGGAGCTGGGATATGAGGACAAGGAGCTGGGATATGAGGACAAGCTGGGATATGAGGACAAGGAGCTGGGATATGAGGACAAGGAGCTGAGACATATAAACCAGCTCATTGAACAGACGGGCAAGACAACGTTTTCGTGGACCGGTTTCCCGAATATATTTTTTCTTAACCGGCGATTAGCCCATCAGTTTTTTTTTTGTCTGGTAAGCCGCGATCTTTAATTCTCTCTTATTACGTATTCCCGATAAAGGTAAATTATAGGCTACTATTTTCTCTCTTGTGCTAGAATTCTCTCTACACACTTGCTATCATTAAAATTCATTTATTAAATAATTTTTTATAAATTGATTATTTTAAAAATACGTTTTTAAGTGTTACAACACAGCGGAGTTCTTTTTATTTATTATTTTTTGGGGCACTGACCGCCAGCTATACTTATTAAAACATTTTGCAAACATCAAAACATATTTTTGTATTATATATAAATATAAAAATTTGCGAGGGTACCACCTCTGGTGCCAATGTGGGGACCCATAGCCTCGAAGAAGAAAATAAAAAGTATTCAGAGGAGACCTTGTAGTTTCTCACTGAACACTAATATTATCTTCTCCTACCACCCCCATTCTTTTGAATGGAATATGGGGATATGCTGGGATATGAGGATAAGGAGCTGGGATATGAGGACAAGGAGTAGGGATATGAGTTCTTTCTTTTGAATATATATAAATATATATATACACTATTATTCACTGATCTCGGGAAAATTGGTCATAATTTCCAGCAAGTCAAACTAAGGTCACAATCCCACAAACAAAAAGAAAAATTCATTCTATTCACCGTTTCCATAGACACTATAAAGCCATTAACCTACATATTCCAAAGAGAGAAATGTGATATTCTGTGCCAATGTCATTTAATATAAAGACATAGTGATCTTATTATGATATATGAGCTATATTGACGGATATAAAGATCAATATATAGAGATAATGAAAGATTGAGAATGGGAAGAGGTTTAGGGGGTTGGGTGCTAAGGGGGTAGAGTAGAGGGGGGGGGGGAGAGAGACCCATACATTTTCTGAGAAATGGGGAGTTGGGAGGACCTAGGGGGACGTATGATGGAATGGTTGTAGGAATAGGGTGGGGATTGCGGCCAGGAGAAGGGACAAAGGGAGCGGATTAAGGAGATAGTGACAAGGGGAAGGGGAGAGAATAGAAATGGAAGGGCAGACTATTCCGTACCAGGAACGGAATACTAGGAACTAGGGGATACTAAGGGCGTAGTACCAGGAACTAGAGGGGTACCAAGAACTGGTACCCCCCTAATATATTATATATTAGAAGGGGTACCAAACAGTGTTCGAGAAAATCCCGTTTTTCATCCCCCCTTTTTTTCTTACCCTCTCTACACATCTCCCCTTTCCCCTTCCCTTAGCTTTTTAACACTCCTCACAACGCCTTCCTTTTCCGCTCCCTTCCTAGCTCACTTCACCCATTTCCTCATTCATCCCCTTAATAATCTTTCCCATTGTGAGAAAATACGACAATAATCACAAGCACCAACGACCATTAGAGACTTCGTGTGCCTGAGTCTGTGTTCATCCAGGAGCTGACACCAGTAATCAACATCCAGATGAATTCAACTTCAAGCATACAACTGTTTGATGGTCCTCCATTGGCCCTGAGGGAAGATGTAAGACCTGGCGGACAACCAGAGGCTTAGGGCCCGCGCAGGAATATCCCTGCAAAAAAAAAAAAAAAAAAAAAAAAAAAAGCTAGAACCCAGAGTCATGTAACAATCCCCTCACTCTATCCTTCGTCACTCCCTATGATTTAGAAGGTTAGGGGAATCGTAGAGTGAGGTGTATACACACTTATAAATGTCTAGATTTCTCATTGTAAGCTCAGTATACCTGTGTCAGTTCAACAGTGTAGCCCTGAAAATGTCACCTTGCTAACGAAATGTCAAAAATAAATTGGATAGATTAAGTGATCTAGTGTTGCTTCACCCTTCAGAGGATAGAAGATATTTGGATTCAATTGAAAACATCCATTAGAAAATTAACAATAGGCTCAGTGCAGTTGTCTTTAATGATATGTGTATGTGTATTAAAGAAAACCTGCTCCCAAAATATGCTAATATTATATATATTTATATATATATGACAGTGTCAGACCACGGAGGACGAAATGAAACAGGAATTATCTTAAGTGCTTTCGTACTTAATAATACATCTTCAGAAGGGTATTAGTAAATTCCCTTCAGAAGATGTATTATTAAATATGAAAGTACTTTAGGAAATTCCTGATTCATTTCTTCCTCCGTGGTCTGACACTGTCATCATTTTTCATCACGTGTTAATTTTCGTGATTTACACACGCACACACACACACATATATATATATATATATATATATATATATATATATATATATATATATATAAACCTTATTACTATGGGTAGGCATCAATGTAAACTGCAAAATGCGACTCACTGGCGCACTTCAGTTTCTGACAATGTAGTGGCATGAGAATAATTACAAGTGCTGGTGTTTTATGAGACAAGAGTGAGCAGGTAAGGCCACATCCAACACCTGTTGAACGGGTTATATCAAGGTGGTCTCTAGTCTGGCTGTAATATATAACACAAGATTAAGATCATTTTGCTATAGGTGCTGCAGTGGCGTTGAGATTAATGTGATGCATTAGTACGTCAGTTTGACAAAGAAAACAGTACCTGTGATAATTGACCATAAGAGGGGTCTAGCAGTGTAGTTGGCTGCGTTCTCGTCTCACACTCTGGGATCATCAGCGAGGCGCTACACATCAGAAAGTCAAGGGGCCAGATTCACGAAGCAGTTACGCAAGTACTTACGAACGTGTACATCTTTCCTCAATCTTTGACGGCTTTGGTTACATTTATTAAACAGTTTACAAGCGTGAAAACTTCCCAATCAACTGTTGTTATTGTTATAAACAGCCTCCTGGTGCTTCGGAGCTCATTAACTGTTTAATAATTGTTAACAAAGCCGCCAAAGATTGAGAAAAGATTTACAGGTTCGTAAGTGCTTGCGTAACTGCTTCGTGAATCTGGCCCAAGACCAGCAATCAACAACTAGTTAACACAAGTTTTCCTACCTACTTCAGGACCGTCGAAAAGTGAGGGAAGTACATCCTACTGAAGCGAGACCGTCGCTTCATGCAAGACGCGAAGGACATGTACAGAAAGCAATAAGGAAATATGCGAGGAACTAAACGCCAGTTTGCATGGAGTGTTCATTACCGAGCCTGAACACCTCCCATTGTTACAAGACGAGATGACACCTAGATGAGAGGGTCTTCTAGATCAGATATAGAGGTGACCGCAGAGAAGGTAATAAAACCGCTAAACAACACTTGATGAAACTAATGTAGTTGGACCAAACAGTATATCACCATGGATACTAAAAGAGGCAGCGCAGGCCCTCAGCGTGCCTCTAACAAGGATCTATAATGAGTCATTTACGAAGGGAGAATAGCCCAGTTGCTCGAAGAAGGCAAATGTGGTACCCATTTTCAAGAAAGGAGATAGAGAAGAGGCCCTAAACTACAGACCAGTATCACTGACAAGCATTCTATGCAAAGTACTTGAAAAAATAATCAGCTTATGGCTGGTTACACATTTAGAATTAGGTATGTAAACAAACATCATGGTTTAAGGGAAGGGAAATCATGCTACATGGTTTAAGGGAAGGGAAATCATGCTACATGGTTTAAGGGAAGGGAAATCATGCTACATGGTTTAAGGGAAGGGAAATCATGCTACATGGTTTAAGGGAAGGGAAATCATGCTACATGGTTTAAGGGAAGGGAAATCATGCTACATGGTTTAAAGGAAGGGAAATCATGCTACATGGTTTAAGGGAAGGGAAATCATGCTACATGGTTTAAAGGAAGGGAAATCATGCTACATGGTTTAAAGGAAGGGAAATCATACTACATGGTTTAAGGGAAGGGAAATCATGCTATATGGTTTAAGGGAAGGGAAATCATGCTACATGGTTTAAGGGAAGGGAAATCATGCTACATGGTTTAAGGGAAGGGAAATCATGCTACATGGTTTAAAGGAAGGGAAATCATGCTACATGGTTTAAGGGAAGGGAAATCATGCTACATGGTTTAAAGGAAGGGAAATCATGCTACATGGTTTAAAGGAAGGGAAATCATACTACATGGTTTAAGGGAAGGGAAATCATGCTATATGGTTTAAGGGAAGGGAAATCATGCTACATGGTTTAAGGGAAGGGAAATCATGCTACATGGTTTAAGGGAAGGGAAATCATGCTACTTCGTTTAAGGGAAGGGAAATCATGCTACATGGTTTAAAGGAAGGGAAATCATGCTACATGGTTTAAAGGAAGGGAATTCATGCTACATGGTTTAAGGGAAGGGAAATCATACTACATGGTTTAAGGGAAGGGAAATCATGCTACATGGTTTAAGGGAAGGGAAATCATGCTACATGGTTTAAGGGAAGGGAAATCATGCTACATGGTTTAAGGGAAGGGAAATCATGCTACATGGTTTAAGGGAAGGGAAATCATGCTACATGGTTTAAGGGAAGTTCTTAAACATATTGGAGTTTTCAGTAACAAGAATAATGCAGGACAGTGAAGGATGGACAACCTGTATATTTCTGGACTGCCAAAAAACTTTTGATAAAGTTTCCCACAGGAGATTACTACTTGAGTGGCAGGAGGGAATCTTCAGAAAAGCCCTAACACGTGTAAGGAATTACCTAACAGGCAGGAATCAGAGAGTAACAATCAAGGGAGAGAAGTAGGACTGGGGTACAGTCCAGTTATATTTATAATATACGTATATTACATGTCCTCAAGAGTTGAGTCTTATATGTCGATGTTTGCGGTTGACTCGAAATGAGACTAATTGTGATAGATGAGAATTGTAGGATCCACCAAGAGGACTTGAACAAATTGAAGATATAGTCTGAGAAATGGTTACCGGTGTTCAACACTAGCCAGTGTAAAGTGATGGAATTTTGAATAAGGGACAAGAGACATAAGTTACATTACACAATGAAGGCAACTACCTGCCAGGGACGACTCAAGAAAGAGACCTGGGGAGAGGACGTAACACAAAATCCATCCCCACCTTCACCCCATTCCTTCTATGGCCCCATTCCCTCTATGTCTCACTTTCATGGCCCCCATGTTTCTTATGGTCCCTCCATCCCACCACGGCTTCTCTTTCCCTTTATGGTTGCCCATTGATCAAGCTTCGCCTTATATTTGCATATCTTCAAACTGCCCTTTTACCAACTTAGATGAGATCACAAACAGTTCAAAAGTCTTCGATCTTCTTTCCTTTTCCGCTTTTCCTTCCTATTCTGTCAACTATTTCGTCTAATCCATTATAGGGTTACCTCCGTTTGTATCTTGCTTATAAAAAAATCTCATTTCTTGATTCTTAACTATTAGGAAAGTACATGTATTGCTTCTAAGCCTCTTACAAATACTTCCTAATGTCCTTTAGTATGTTTTAATGTACAGGTGACTAACTTCAAGCAAACTTGAAAAATTAATGAGTTTTTAGTTGCTGTGAATGAAATGAAGAAATATATATTGTTTTACCTTAAACAAAATGCATGCGTATTTTACTATTAAAATACTATTGGGCGTACCAAGAGGTGGAACATTTAAATCAGGAACCTTATCTCTCACAGGCCAAAATATGCAATTCAAAGTCTAACATATGTAATCTTTGTTTAAATTTACTACACATGTATTTGTAATAGAAATTATATTTGATTGTGGCCTTCAAGACATTCCTTCTTCAAAATACATGACACAAAACATGGACTTTTTTATTGCAACAATTAATAATTATAGGAACTATATTAATCAATGATTAATTGACTTCACTCAAATAATCTTCCATGTAAATACGTCTACAATCGGGTAGAAGACAAACTTACTTCCTGTATACATTTCTACAACAAAGAGTAAATTCAGTCAAATTTCAAAAGCAACCCCGTTTGAGTTTAACAAAATAAATGTAATGAATTCAGCAAATATTGACTGTTAAAGAAAGTGGCGCAGCAGAACAGTATCAAGGTTAAAATTAAATAAATCTTAGCTAAATAGAGCAGCTTTTATCATCACATCTCTCGGAACTTTCTGAAAATATGATTTAATTATAGCTATGCAAGGATAAATTTGGACTTTATCTGTGTTGTCGAGAGAAGGGTTGATGGGCTTTAATAACTACGTTTGATGTGACTGACATAAACAACGCCTCATTTCTTGATTCTTAACTGTTAGGAAAGTACACTTCCTTGAAAATATCTACTTGCAAGCCTTGATAAAGTACTATATATATATATATATATATATATATATATATATATATATATATATATATATATATATATATATATATATATATATATATATATATGTAGGGGGGTACCACCTCTGGTGCAATTATTGGGACCCACAGCCTCAGAGAAGGGAACACAGAGCATTCAGGGAAAAATTTGCCATTTAACTCTGAATACGTAAGAGTGTTCGCTTCTCCTACCACCCCCCTTTATGTATATATATATATATATATATATATATATAACCACCATTAAGTGTGTTTTTAGGGACCCCTGAGCCTCAAAGAAAAGTATAGCTGCAAAGTCTCTAAATGCCTTTTATTCTCTTCTCCGAGGCTATGGGTCCCCCATACTTACATCAGTGGTAGAACACCTATTCACTATAAATTTATTCGCGGTATACTTTTGTATTATTCAAATACAATTATTAACAAATAACATACCTCATTTTCTCCACGTAACTATCTCACCTCACCGACCTTAAATAATAAGAATTAGAATTCACTGTAAAAAACAGTGATTTCCTTGGTGGCAGTGATGTGGTTCTCGTTTTATACAGTGTTAATATTGCTTGGCAAGGCTGAACAGTCTCATAAATTACTCCTGGACCTGCAATTAATTTTTTTAATTGCACAATGTTGCCCGGTGTGCAAAATGAGTCGTTCACTGATCAGTTTTGGGACACTGGTACGGTTTTCCAGGTAAGTTACTGATATTTTCTGATACATTGGTAATAGTCATCGGAAACAACAATGGTAGTATGCTTTTGAATAACTCATTATTACAACTAGAACCAGAAATTTAGCATATGTAAAAAACATCAAATTTAATCTAATTAAGTCCAAAAAGTAAGCTCATGGTCCTTATATTTACCATTCATATGTTATGTATTCCACTATACAACAGGTTTACAAATTAGAAACCCTTCGTTTCTTTGGAAAATAAGCACTAAGTTTCCATGGAAAATAAGAATTCCCGACTGGAAGGTTCATATACTCGTTCTAGAAACCTGGTACCTCAGAGCAACCGGTTCCTGCTCTAGCACCACAGAAATTGCATTCAGACACCTGCTATATACCTCCAGGCTACACTTACAACCTCGATAGAGATCAAGAAACATGTAAATGTTTCCCGAACGCTGATTCGAATCCTCGTCACGGCCCTTGTGGATTTGTTCATGTAAATGTAATTGCAGTGAATTACGTAAGGAAATATTTCAAGATACATAACCCAACGAATTCAAAAAACATAAAAAATGCAAAAGATGTAATGGTGCATTTGAAGAGCAGGTACTGACGAAGGTATGATCTAGTCGTTATATCTAACTACTCAGCCTGGAACATTTAGAAATGGTCCGTCTTCTCAAACTAATGCAGCAAATTTTGTCCGCTACGGCCCCCAACGTGCAAAGTATCTATCCTTTTCTATTCATAGGATGGTTAGGTTTGGTCGGGGGCCAAGGGTTTGCGAGTCTCAGTGCCCCTTAGTATGTTGCAGGAAATCAAGAGAACATCCTAGGCTGCTAGTATTATATTATTATGTAAGTCGTCAAGAACTCTATCTTCATCTAATGAGGATAGTGCCTCATATCCCTGCTGTAGGTATGTCTTAACTCGTGCTTCAGTGGACACAATATTCACACATTTTCCCGATTTCATCAAATAAGAAGCTTCAGTTACAGTATTGTATTCGCTCATCAATGAATTTTGTGGTTAAGATCCGGAACGAATTACATGGCTATGTGACCTTTTGTTCCATTGCTCGCGGAATTGGTATGGGGGTCCACTACCGCGGATTGGATGGGTATGGGGGGTCCACTACTGCCCACTGGATGGGTATGGGGGTCCACTATCGCCCACAGAATGGGTATGGAGTCTACTACCACCCACTGTATAGATATGGGGGGTCCACTACGCCCACAGAATGGATATGGGGTTCACTATCGTCCACAGGATGGGTATGGGGGGTCCACTACCGCCCACAGAATGGGTATGGGGGTCCACTACTGTCTACAGGATGAGTATGGGGTTCACTATTGCCCACAGGATGGGTTTGGAGTTCACTAATGTCCACAGGATGGGTATGGGGACAACTATTGCCCACAGGATAGGTTTGGAGTTCACTAATGCCCACAGGATGGGTATGGGGGGTCCACTACCGCCCACAGAATGGGTATGGGGGTCCACTACTGTCTACAGGATGAGTATGGGGTTCACTAGTGCCCACAGGATGGGTTTGGAGTTCACTAATGCCCACAGGATGGGTATGGGGAACACTATTGCCTACAGGATAGGTTTGGAGTTCACTAACGCCCAACAGGAAGGGTATGGGGTTCACTACCGCCCCACAGGATGGGTATGGGGGTCCACTTGGGTATGGGTATGCGCTTCTGATATACATTTCACTGGCATAAGAGCGTTTATGGCGTAAAAATAGCTTGCTAAGTGCAGGGCCAAACTGAAAGTACTCTATTAACTGTTATAACAGGATTTTCTATATATAGTCCTGAAAGATATCAAGAGCAAGCCAGGAATACAACTCAGTTGCAAAAACTAGTAAGCAATATTGCACGATGGAAACTATTGCACATACAGATAAATAACGGTCAATTACGATACATAACTTATTTGTATTGTATATTATATTAGTCTGACTAGAATTCTCCTATCAAATAATATCATTACAAATAATTACAAAGTGAAAAAATATTGAGGTTATACAACGGGATCGAACCGGCGTCTCTGGACTCTACAGGCACACGCACAACCGGCTGGACCAAGATGAGCATAAAATTACTTGCCCCAAAAATTTCTACCAGACCTAATGATAGTTGAAGATGGCATTACAAAACCAGGTTTTTCGGCCGGTTCTGCTAGAAACGACCAATGCCAGAATATTGTTAAATACAGTAGACTACAATAACAGGGCAACAATAGACTACAATAGCAGTGCAACAATAATATCAATTTGGCTAACCCAAGATCACAAGAGCCTCCTGGCTCAGTGCTGGTCAGGGGGAACCACCATGCAATCATCTGCAGCTGTTGAGCAATTAAGGTATAATGAGTAGTTAAGTTCTACCCTAGTTGAGGCTGTGGTGGCGGATCGTGCAACACTAAAGTTTAGAGTTTCTGAGGCTAATATTAAGAGTATTATCCCAGATTTATATGAAACTGACGATGAAATTATGTGTTTAATTACTAGTTTTTTTACCCTTCTTCTCCTCTCTCACTCTCTCTCTCTCTCTCACACACACACACACACACACACACACACACACACAATCTCTCTCTCTCTCTCTCTCAAAATCAAGTTCGTATTCTCTTGCTCCCTTTTAAGATAATTAATGTCAATGCATTCATTCTCAGCTCTTATTTTAGTTGTTTAAAATCCCATTCGCAATTAAGGATGTCCTTTCCAATTTTGTTTTGGTAAAACATTTAGAAATGTTTATTTCAGACCTTATAAAAGATACCTATAAATCACCTAGTTACTTACGGGGATCAGAATGCTTAGTGAAAATATAATATACACAATTCAAACCTTTGCTGGTGTTCTATGTTGAATAAAATATATTTATTTAACCGAATGCAAACAAGAAAACAGACTAGACTGTTCTCCAATTATATCCCAACCTATTATACTGATACGTGTCCTAACACACAACGGGGTTGTAGTGGGTTTGTGAAAGTAAACACAACTTTTTATTTTTTTTCTTTATTAAATATTCAATATAAAGATCATATTTACGTAAATTTCCGGGGAAAACACTACATTTATATAGTTTATATAATTATCAGTAAATCAATTTTTCATATCACAGAGCATGAGCCGTTAAACCCCAAATGTTATACTTGTGCCTGGCTTGCTAGAACTTCAATATATTATCTTCTGAGTAACCCTCCTGCCTAGAAAACCACACACAGTAACTCTCCTACCTGTCTATCCACACACTAACCCCTCTTGCCTGCCTATCCACACACAGTAACTCTCCTGTCTGCCTATCCACACATAGTAACCCTCCTGCTTGCCTATCCACACACAGTAACCCTCCTGCCTGCCTATCCACACACAGTAACCCTCCTACCTGCCTATCCACACACAGTAACCCTCCTGCCTGACTATCCACACACAGTAACTCTCCTGTCTGCCTATCCACACACAGTAACACTCCTGTCTGCCTATCCACACATAGTAATTCTCCTGCCTGACTATCCACACACAGTAATTCTCCGCCTGCCTATCCACACACAGTAATTCACCTGCCTATCCACACACAGTAACCCTCCTGCCTGCCTATCCACACACAGTAATTCACCTGTCTATCCACACACAGTAACCCTCCTGCCTGCCTATCCACACACAGTAACCCTCCTGCCTGCCTATCCACACACAGTAACCCTCCTGCCTGCCTATCCACACACAGTAACCCTCCTGCCTGCCTATCCACACACAGTAACCCTCCTGCCTGCCTATCCACACACAGTAACCCTCCTGCCTGCCTATCCACACACAGTAACCCTCCTGCCTGCCTATCCACACACAGTAACCCTCCTGCCTGCCTATCCACACACAGTAACCCTCCTGCCTGACTATCCACACACAGTAACTCTCCTGTCTGCCTATCCACACACAGTAACTCTCCTGTCTGCCTATCCACACATAGTAATTCTCCTGCCTGACTATCCACACACAGTAATTCTCCTGCCTGCCTATCCACACACAGTAATTCACCTGCCTATCCACACGCAGTAACCCTCCTGCCTGCCTATCCACACACAGT
The DNA here is from genome assembly GCF_040958095.1 of Procambarus clarkii. Classification (NCBI taxonomy): domain Eukaryota; kingdom Metazoa; phylum Arthropoda; class Malacostraca; order Decapoda; family Cambaridae; genus Procambarus; species Procambarus clarkii. The sequence continues at coordinate 11,025,522 of NC_091239.1, read as the reverse complement.
AATTCACCTGTCTATCCACACACAGTAACCCTCCTGCCTGCCTATCCACACACAGTAACCCTCCTGCCTGCCTATCCACACACAGTAACCCTCCTGCCTGCCTATCCACACACAGTAACCCTCCTGCCTGCCTATCCACACACAGTAACCCTCCTGCCTGCCTATCCACACACAGTAACCCTCCTGTCTGCCTATCCACACACAGTAACACCTCTTGCCTGCCTATCCACACACAGTAACCCTCCTACCTGCCTATCCACACACAAAAATTGTAATCAGAAAGTAACATGATTATTGAATTCTTAATTTACTTTCATTTTATGTCAATATGAAACATTAAAAACCTCACTAACTACACTCTAACACTTGGCCCACATAAAGCTTTAAGAGTTTTTATAATCAAATTTACAAGAACAACTTTCAGCTTACAGAAAATATATGCATATTATTCTCAATTTCAGTACATTGGTCACACCTATTGTTGTCCTTAATTAAATAATACAACTTTAGTTTAAGCTAAACTGAAGTCACTGAGCACTCTAGCCTCCATACAGAGCTTGTCAAAATTCATGTATACAAATTTATAGAGAATAGAGCCGCTATTTACTGCCACGACAAAGCTAAACATAGAGAAGTGCATCAGTTTCCAGCCGACATATATAAGTATTGCAGACATGACCATCTATGTATTATGTGTTATTAACTGGTTATGAAGCAGGCTAACCTACCCGGAAAGGCATATAAGCGTCTATTATTATCTACTAATAATTATTTTCATGTCATCAAATATCTGCAAGTCAGATGTTTGCATTTGTTTACAATGTAGCATTCCGGCAGGAGACATTGAAAATAAATGGACTGATATATCACACGATACACGAGGTATATATTATATGACACACGAGATTTATATATCCCACCACAAACGAGGTATATATTACACGACACATACGAGTACACGCGACCGATAAAATACTGTATAAAATTATACAGTCTGCATACAACTATGCAGTCTGTATAAAACTATACAGTCCGCTCTCTAAAGAAATACGTTAATAGCAAATTCAATATAAATTCACGTAATAAACACAAATAATAATTACAAATAATCCCAAACTCCCACTGGTAAAATTTTCCATAACTGACTAATCCCAAACTCCCACTGGTAAAATTTCCAAATTTCCCATAACTGACTCTCTGCTGAAGTTGTCACTTGGACAGTCCTCCTCGAGACAGTCCTCGACTGTCGAGGTCTCGACAGTCCTCATCGAGGTCACAGTAGTGGCCTAATTCTACCAAATACATATACCTGGGAAAACTTTGTTATCCTACTAAAGTTGTGATTACTTACCTTGTCATAACATGGAATCAATGGAGATATTAATAAAATTATTACGTACCTTATTTAATTGGTGGATTTCTTTCCTACGATGAGTTGATTACCTGAAATGGTATGATAACTCGTTATTTATATTCTTATATACATGTTTTTGTATATTAAAATCCTTTGTATACCACATGATTAATAGTATTTATATCCACTTACTCTAGAGGGTATCAGACCCTGGTGTACCCCTACCCACTGTACCCATCAACTCTCTACCCACTTCACAGGGTATGATTGATGAAACTTGTGAAGCGTCTGATGCCTCGTTGTGCCCTCCACCCATCAACTTCACATGGACCTGGATTAATCAAGCAGTTATGCAAGTACTAATGAACCTGTATACCTGTTCTCAATCTTTGACGTCTTTGTTTACATATATTAAACAGTTTGCAGGCGATGAGTCACAATAACGTGGCTGAAGTAAGTTGACCAGACCACACACTAGAAGGTGAAGGGACGACGACGTTTCAGTCCGTCCTGGACCATTCTCAAGTCGATGAGAATGGTCCAGGACGGACCGAAACGTCGTCGTCCCTTCACCTTCTAGTGTGTGGTCTGGTCAACTATTAAACAGTTTATGAGCTCCGAAGCACCAGGAAGCTGTTTACAGCAACAACAACATTTAACTGGGATGTTTCAATGCTCCTAAACTGTTTAATAAATCTAAACAAAGCCGCCAGAGATATTGAAAAGATGTACAGGTTTCTAAGTATTTCCCTAACGGAAGAATCCAGTCCATGGTCACTATAAATAAGGTTTGGAGCTTTCTATCGTTCAACAGGTTTCGGGTCTCGAAAATCCAGCGATTTTGTAAACGGCCCTAAACTGATTAATAACTTCAGCTAATCCCAAATCCTTAATCAGTTTTGACGGGCACTGTCAAGATGCCTTTGGACACTGCTTGTCTGGCTACATGAACAATATAACCGCTAATCGAATTGTTTGCCTTCAATCGACGCTGATAATTCTCAATTGTTTGTTGGTAAACCCGTAACACCCTGTTTTGTAAACTCGTTATCACTACATTCCACTAATGACAATGTTAAGTTAACTCTCTCTCAGTAAACTTTCCATCCACTGGTGTGTGGACATCCTCGTGGCTCTGACAGTTTCTTGAAACGAAAATAATGGTTGCTTTCTCAAGCACTGACTGGTGGGTGTTTACGTTTTTACGTCTTTTATGCTACGTTGCTTTTATTTATGCTTTTATGCTTTTATGCTACTTTATGTCTTTTATGCTTTTATGCTTTTATGCTTTACGTTTTTACGTTTTTACGTGTTTACGTCCTCACACACTCTAGGTTGTCTACAGTCCTACTTTAGGCGCTGATCTAACATCTTATATCGTAGAATTGCATGATTTCCTTATTCGTGTACTGAATATGTGTTTCTCCAATGCGAGAAACAATGGGCAGAGTTTCTTTCACCCTATGCCCCTGTTACCTAGCAGTAAATAGGTACCTGGGTGTTAGTCAGCTGTCACGGGCTGCTACCTGGGGGTGGAGGCCTGGTCGAGGACCGGTCCGCGGGGACACTAAAAAGCCCCGAAATCATCTCAAGATAACCTCAAGATAACCTCCTCCATCTCGTATCTAACCTTAAAGCTTTCAATTAATGCTTCTACCAGGACGGTTTGTCTTCTTTCTCGCAATACTATCTAATGGATTAAAATTTCACCCCCCCCTTTTTTTAACATCATATTTTAACTCCAATGTTAGTCACTCGACCAGCGAGTCTCAGTAGTTCAGGGTCCTGACCAAACACGGAAACGAGGTCCCTGTCGCTAACGAGCAGTTACCAATTGCTAGCTGACGTAAATGTCACCCGTCAGTATTTCTGGCAACGGGTTAACGTCTTGTTTCTGCTCGACACTCACACTATCGACTATTCCCACCACTGCTGCCCGACACTCTCACTAACGACTACACCCACCACTGCTGCCCGACACCTTCACTAACACCTACACCCACCACTGCTGCTCGACACCTTCACTAACGACTACACCCACCACTGCTGCTCGACACCTTCACTAACGACTACACCCACCACTGCTGCCCGACATCTTCACTAACACCTACACCCACCACTGCTGCCCGACACCTTCACTAACGACTACACCCACCACTGCTGCTCGACACCTTCACTAACGACTACACCCACCACTGCTGCTCGACACCTTCACTAACACCTACACCCACCACTGCTGCCCGACACTCTCACTAACGACTACACCCACCACTGCTGCCCGACACTCTCACTAACACCTACACCCACCACTGCTGCCCGACACCTTCACTAACGACTACACCCACCACTGCTGCTCGACACTCTCACTAACACCTACACCCACCACTGCTGCTCGACACTCTCACTAACACCTACACCCACCACTGCTGCCCGAGTTGTAAATAATAAGCATATAACATAATATGACATCAATGAAGCATTTGAGAATTGTTACGTACCTTATTAATTGGTGGATTTCGTTCACTCTATGAGGCATGGGTGCCTGAAATAGTTTGACAACTAATTATTTCAATTTTTTTGTACTTGTTTTTATATATATATATATTCAAATCCTTATATGCCATATAATCAATAACATTTTAATTCACGTATATAAGCAGTGCAAGTAAAGGTAATACTTGAGGATCAAGGTATTGCTTACCTTAAAAAGAGGGGCGGGGCTGAAGTACCACGTCTGAGAGAAGGCTGGAACAAGTGGTTGGCCCATCATGGTCTTCGACACGCTTGCTCACTCAATTTTAGCCAGATCGTCGCTCTAGGCAGCTTGACGTTCGCCGTCAAGCGATCATAACCCTTGACTGATCGCTTGACAATCCTTTGTATTGATCGCATAACACTTTATCCATAACAAAGTACTTCATAGAGTACTTTGTACTTTAGGAAGCGACTTTGTTATCCGAGTTTCGTAGGAGGTGAATCATTGCCAGACGCCATAATATGGCAAAAATGGAAACATGAACAAAATTTACGTACCTTGGAAATTAGTGAATTTCTATCCCACGACGAGATGATGAACTGACCTGAAATGACATGAAAAATCATTATTTATATTATTTTGTAGTTTTTATACATTAAAATCCTCATATACGACATGAATAGTCCGCATATATTATAATCCTCGTATATAAGCAACGCAGGTAAGGGTGATACTTGAGCATCGAGGTGTTGCTTACCTTAACAGATGAGCGGGCTGGAGTACCAAGTCATCAAGGACGAGGGCCCTGGAGTACCTCGTCTAGTGACGTCAGGCTGGGACGAGTGGTTGACCAATTATGGTCTACGACACGCTCACAAATTTAGCACGACGACGTAAATATTTCACCACAAGACGAGAAACACTGCACAAGGAATTAGACGTACCGACGCGTATGTAATTTGGCAACGGTCGTTAAGGCGTCTCATCGTCTAATATTCCTGCTAGACACTAAACTATCCAGTGTCAGAATATTTAGGAACGTACAACAGAATTCGTGTTTCGCGCCCTGCTATTTATGTAATTCCTCACTGATATCACAAAGCGCTTTAAGTATCTCACTAAGCAAAGTACGAACAGTTTAAGCCCCGGTTCACATTTTAAACAAACTTAATTTCACGTCAACTACTCACAACAAAATAACAATAAGTCTTGACAAAATATTTGTCAGTATGACAACATCCAGTCACTTCAGCTTTCGGTAACTGAATATATACGAAACTTTTTATTTTCCAGCAGTAGTATTTACAAATTATCGTCAGCGTTTTAATAGTTCATATTTCCGTCACTCGGCCCAGCTGGCCTCCTCCCCTACACACACTGTATGGAACTCTCAGCATTCGATAAACTTGCTAAATGCGAGTTGGGAGACGCCCACACCAGCCACCAGCATTACTGAACTATGGGTTGCCAATTACTCTCGCTAGTTACTCCAAAAACATACAATTATCTATAAAACCAACACACCTAATCTATCCTAACCTAGCTCTAATTATGCGCAAAATTATAATATACATTATTGTTAATTTTTATTCGCGGAAACATTGTTTTTTAGTTACTATATACATTAAAATTAGCGAATGTGTTCTAGGGATAGGTGGAAGCTTGGATGAGCAGCCTGTCATTGTCTATGAGAGCGTCGAGGAAGACTTGCCGAGTCAAGTGGGGTAACATACGTGGCTCAAGTATTTTAGGAATTTGCGCTTGGAAAACAACATGTGAGTAACATTTCCCGAAAAGTGTTTTGCTGTTGTTCACTCGTTCAAGCGAAGCTGTAAATGCTTCGCCCAGTAATTTGCAGTTTAAGATAAACACGTTAACCTAACCTAACTTAGGCTTAACTAGACAGTAAATTCTAATGTATAACAATATTAATTGACATGTGATAAAACGGCGAGTTTATATTCTCAATATTTTAATGTTAATAAATGTGTCTTTGTGGTAGGTCGCTGCCTGGTCCAACTAGACTTGAAGACTTACAGTCGGATCATCGAGTCATTATATATTGTTAGTGAGTGCTATGCAGTGGTGAGTGTCGAGGAAAGATGAAAATTCGATCTGAAAATTTTTTCACTGCTTCTGAAGGATAATAGAGATAAGTGATCATAGTGATTTACTGACACTAAATGTTGTAATGTTAATGCTTGATTGTGTACAGTACACTTATAATGTTTTAAAGTGTGGACGTGCTTGAATTATTCAATTATTATCTTTCAGTGATGTAAAAGTATAACTATAGTTTTCATAAAAGTTATGTACGAAAACCCAAGACAGAAAACGGCGCTAATGTTGAACGTGACGAAGTCTTGACTCGGAATAGTTTAGTGTTGTACAGAAAATATTAGACAATGAGACGCCTTAACGACCGTTGTCAAATTACATACGCGTCGGTACGTCTAATTCCTTGTGCAGTGTTTCTCGTCTTGTGGTGAAATATTTACGTCGTCGTGCTAAATTTGTGAGCGTGTCGCAGACCGTAATTGGTCAACCACTCGTCCCAGTCTGACGTCACTAGACGAGGTACTCCAGCGCCCTCGTCCTTGATGACTTGGTACTCCAGCCCGCTCATCTGTTAAGGTAAGCTACACCTCGATGCTCAAGTACCACCTTTACTCGCGCCGCTTATGTACGTGAATTATAATATATGTGAACTATTCATGTCGTATATGAGGATTTTATTGCATACAAAAAATTCAAAATAATATAAATAATGAGTTTTCATGTCATTTCAGGTAATTACCCAATAGCTCATCATGTGACAGAAATTCCCCAATTTTCAAGGTACGTAAAAATTGTTTTAATCTTTCCATTGATGCAGTATTATGCCACACATCCTCCTGTTTTGGTAGTCCTTATAGTAACGATGAGGACGCACAATAAAATTAG
>NC_091239.1:10911249-11011249 GCF_040958095.1 Procambarus clarkii | reverse complement strand
ACTCTTAAATATCTGCGCAGTTTAGCGGTTAAGAAAATAAAACTCATTGAAATAGAAACGCATCAAAAAAATGTATTGATAACGAAACATCTCAAACGAAGATATTAGAGCCACACAAGGAGAAAACCTCTCAAACAAAGATGTAAGAGAGACACAGAGAGAAAACCTCTCAAACAAAGCTGTAACAGAGACTCAGAGAGAAAACCTCTCAAACAAAGATGTAAGAGAGACACAGAGAGAAAACCTCTCAAACAAAGATGTAAGAGAGACACAGAGAGAAAACCTCTCAAACAAAGATGTAAGAGAGACACAGAGAGAAAACCTCTCAAACAAAGCTGTAACAGAGACACAGAGAGAAAACCTCTCAAACAAAGCTGTAACAGAGACACAGAGAGAAAACCTCTCAAACAAAGATGTAAGAGAGACACAGAGAGAAAACCTCTCAAACAAAGCTGTAACAGAGACACAGAGAGAAAACCTCTCAAACAAAGATGTAAGAGAGACACAGAGAGAAAACCTCTCAAACAAAGATGTAAGAGAGACACAGAGAGAAAACCTCTCAAACAAAGATGTAAGAGAGACACAATAATAAAACACACAAAAGACCCAACGAGAAGAGAGAAGTTAAGAAGCCAGGCAGAAGTGGGATAAGAAAGACCATGTTGTGCACACCTTCAGTGGTTCTGGGTCGACGATATGAAAGTAGAAGTGTCAGGTATTTGCACAGCATCCCTTAACTACCTGCCACTCCTCCAACAGGTTTACATTCTGGTCTTAAACTCTCAACATTCCTGTTTTTCCCCAACAAGCTGCAGTTTCCAGAATTATGCCAACTGGCTAACATACCTAACCTAAAAGAAACAATCAATATGGTGCAAGAAATTATGCAAATGATAATATTTTATTCACACAAGGGTGCATACATACATACATACATACATACATACATACATACATACATACATACATACATACATACATACCTATGATACATGAACACTGGAGGATTTATAGGTAAGAAATATACATTGAGTAAAGCCACTAATACGCAAAGCGTTTCGGGCATTGCTTAGATATAATCACTATAACATTGCTGAAACTTTAATTCACAAGCCACTAAAGTGAAAATGAAGGAAAGGACAAGTGTGTTGAGTAGCTATATATTCCTTAGCAAATATATGAAGCTTGTTATGTTCACCTAACTATTGACACCGAGGAATAAAATCAAGTTTATAAATGACGTGAGTGTGGGAACCGACCTGTGAGATTTATATTTATTTAATTTATATGAATTTATATTTACGTTAATTTATATACTTCGATAGATATCCCGTTTTCTTTAGACGGTAATTCCACTACAAGTTACGTTTTCTATGGGTAACTTGTTGGTACAATACAGCTATTATCTGTATGATTATTAAATGGTGTCGGATTTTCCGACAGTGAGAAACTGAATTTTGGAATGTGTACAATGTGGTTATTGTATAGCACAGGTGCCATAGCCACACCTGTACTGGCTTAGTTGCCTCGACCACACCTGAACCAGCACAAGTGTCTGGCTTGGAGAAGATTTCGTCATAGTAACAATACAATGTGCTGCAAGGGGCAAAAGTTTTTATTTTTTCTAATTATTCTCAATTACTAAATAAATAACAGTAATAATTCTGTATTTTTGTATAATAGGTCACAGGAAAAGCAATAAATTACGTAGTAAACGTACACAAATACTTATGTGTGGGATTTGATCCTATAATATTAATAGTAGTATTTTTTACGCTATATTGAAAACTCCAAATCACTGGTCACCCCAAAATTAAAAACGAAATTTAGTCATAGTTCTTATCGTGTTAAGATTAGTGATTGTGTTCGAGAAAAAGATGGGAAAGAGAGGTAGATGTGGGAGGGGTAGATGGTGGAGAGGGATGAAGAATAGGGTTGTAAGGAAAGGGGAGAGGATGGAGATAGGGAGGGGGGGGGGTCAACAGTTGATGATAATCATCATAAAACTCTTCAGCTTACTCATCAGCTGGTCATCAGCTGGTGATGCTGTTGCCAGAGACCAGATGGCGACCGTCCTATTAAATTTGGTGTTCAACAGACGTAATACAGACTTGGTAATGGCTATTTCTATGCAGGATATCTGCTATCCGTCTCGATGATTAATGGTGATTAATTAATGAAGACTACTTTGATTAATGGTAACTACTCTGATTAAAAGGTGACTACTTAGGTAATGGTGATTACTTTGAGTAACAGTGAGTAACCTCACCTTTAATAGCCCAATGGCTATCATTAGCTATATCCTGTATACATTAGCTTATATAGCTATAAGGGCTATATCCTGTCATTAATTCACTTCCATTTCGAGAAGTTCAAGCTATATCAGCAGTAAACTCAAATGCAAGAATAATCGCATAAGAAATTAATACAACAACAGCTCTGAAATTTACACATGGAAGACATCGCCTCATATGACTCACCTGAGCCAGTATCAACAGCTTACCTGTAGCCTCTTCCAGCAGGTGGTGAGAGCAACGGGTCTTATGACGAGGCAAAGATGCTGCTCTACAGATCTGATCAGCATCATTAGCCACAGTTGGGGTCGAACTGGTTGAATGACGAGTCAGAGATGACTGGGATTCATCACTTATATTTACCCCTTACGAAACATCTATATTTTTCCGGTTAATCATGTTGGCTTTTGTTTAATATAATAAGAACTTTATTGTTTATAATAATAACCCTATTATCTACGATTTTAAGGCTTTTCGTTACTGCCTACGATATCCCATCCATCGTAGAGGTATCTGTCGACCGGCTGGTGTTGATGAGGTCTTGTGCTATTACACGTAGCTGATGCTTTCAATCGTCCATTCAAAAGTTTTCGTTCATACCAGTTCTTCTTAGTTTGCATATCATTGTTGATGTGCAACTTCTGATAGTCATTTTCATTTGAATCAGATTGCATTTATTTTTTGTAAAATTAGTATGCCACTTTTGTAGAGAAAATATGCAACTTTTGTAGAGATAATATGCAACTTTTGTAGAGATAATATGCATCTTTTGTAGAGATAATATGCAACTTTTGTAGAGATAATATGCAACTTTTGTAGAGATAATATGCAACTTTTGTAGAGATAATATGCAACTTTTGTAGAGATAATATGCAACTTTTGTAGAGATAATATGCAACTTTTGTAGAGATAATATGCATCTTTTGTAGAGATACTATGCAACTTTTGTAGAGAAAATATGCAACTTTTGTAGATAAATTATTTATATGATGGCTGTAGAAGAATCTGTAGGGTGTTAGTGGATAGTTACTACCTCAATGGTCTCGTTTAATTCAGATCTTCGACTGGTGTGTTAAGCTCAGCTATCCCGGTAAAATGTTCAGATCATCATTTGGGTCATAATATGTCTTCTTGTTGCACATGAAGACATAACTGAAGTAAATGTAATATGTAAGGAAAACAATAAGCAGTAGCGCATACACACACATACACACGCACACACGCACACGCACATTTACACACACACACGCATATATATATATGACAACTCGAACTGACCTCATCGCTTACACCTGGACGTCCTAAAAACCTGGTTTAAGGCAAGTTTTTTTTTTTTTTTTGCAACAAAATAACACAATCCATTCTTTTCAACAGTTACATATATATATATATATATATATATATATATATATATATATATATATATATATATATATATATATATATATATATATATATATATATATATATATATGGGTACCACCTCTGGTGCAATTGCAAGGACCCACATTCTCGAAGAAGAAAACAAAGAGCTTTCAGAGAAGACCTTGTAGATTCTCACTGAATACTTTAATCTTTGGCTCTTCTACCACCCCTATTTTTTTTTTGTAAGTTTTATTTTCTTTTATTTTATTTTATTTTATTGCAATGCTACAGTTTACAGAGAACACACACATATAACAAAATAACAATCAGGGTTCGAAGACCTCGTCCAGCTCCTCGGAGGTTGGGTGTGTACCCAGGATACAGCACGCATTTACCCTCTGAACTGCGACACTGAGGCGCTGGAACAGGAAACTGGCCGCTCGTGGGTCTCTAGTTTTCCCAATGAGTTCCTCACCCACCTCCTTTAGGAACTTAAGTGGACATTTACCCCAGGCGCCCAGAGTCTCAGAGCCTATCGGCACGAACCTGTAACAACGTTACAATATATATATATATATGTATATATATATATATATATATATATATATATATATATATATATATATATATATATATATATATATATATATATATAATTAAATATTACAGGAAATTTTCAATTTCTACTCTTGGTATCAGGAGCACAAGGATTATTCCCTAATAGCACAGAGCAGATTTTGCTGACAAAAAATAGAACTAAAAATGATATCAAACCCTTTCAGAATTAACAAGTGACTGCATGAAATTGACATCAGACCACCACATTAGTTTCCATTCATCGCCTGAAGCCAAGTATTCGTTAATCATTGAATAAACCTCTTAATAGTTTCTCAGATATTCCTTGTACAAATAAATTTTTGAATCCGTAAGAAATATGAGTCAGAAGTCATCATTAAAGCCTCGATTTACTGCTAAGTTTAAAGCCCTTGGAGGTCAAAAACCTGCATGTAGATCTCAGACTCCCTAAACCACTCCATATCACAATCTTAACAAGACTTAAAGACCTGCAGGGTCCTCCTTATCTGTGCCTGGGTTTTCTATAATACTTCAAGGTATCTAGACCTCAAGCTCCCCCCCTTCCCTTAATCTTATAATTCTAACTAGGACCAACAAAACCGGTTATCCTACCTCTGCGTCCACCTGGTTGAGGAGCCAGCAACCGGATTTATCGGAAACTGGTTTCTTGCGCCATCTGGATCGATAGCTAAGAACTCGTTAAGAAGTTAAAAAAAGCATTGATGGGCTGCAAGACTCAGTTATAGAGTGCCATGACTTTCTGGGACCTCTCGTGTAGTGCTGTGAGTTATCCGGACTCAGTGGGATAAGCGGTAGTCTCTCGTGACTCATGACTCATTGGGATCTACCCTAGTCTACCTTGACGTGTGAATCACTGGCTTCTACCATAATCTACCATGATTCTTGACTCACATGGACCTACCGTATTTGAATAATTTATCTCATGAATTACTATTATCTATGGTATCATACTATGAGTTTACTCACCTGTACTTAGGGTTCAACTTGACCCCTCTTCAAACATCGTAGATTGTTGTGGATTATAATAATCCATCTTAAACAGACATTATCTACCATTGACCGCAATATACCCCACATTAACTACCACTGACCGCAATAACCTAATATACTTCAACATCTTTTTGTGTGTGTTCTGACCCTCTCGTCAAAAGCTAACTCTTGTATCAACATTGATCTATAATTAATGTTTTCAACCCCATTTAAATCCATATGTGTGGATATGGGTCGTGGTTGGCAACCAGTGTTGGATGCCACAGACATTCGGATCCCATATATGCTACTGTTTACAGCGGATATATCGGATTAATGAGGGCAAAATTATTATTTTTTTTACGATTGGCTTAGAGAAAAAATTAATAAGTGTTCAGGTATAGCCACATACGCCAAAAATGGTACAGTAATATATGAGATTTTTTTGTTATTCAGGAACGGATGAATTTTGGACGTTTAAAGGGCAGACTTTGATGGATATATATGTTCGTAAAAACGGAATGTTTAATGCGCGCGCAAGCCCGCACACACAAACACACACACACACACACACACACACACACACACACACACACACACACACACACACACACACACACACACACACACACACACACACACACAGGACTAAGGAAATTACACTGAAAAGTGTATCAAACAGAAATGATTCAATATAGATTCAATAAGCTCGAACTAATAATAAACAAAGTATTTCTCGAACATATCCTTTATAAGTATTTGTTGTGAACCAATCAGATATCATATAGACTATTGCAAACGATGTTGCGTTATAAAATTGATATATTGAAATTAATAAAAGTGGTGGTTGATCGATATGTCGTTTTACAAATTAATTGTATTTGATAATAATAATTTATTAATTGTAATTGTTAATATCATAAAAACTAGATAGTTTATATTTTAAATGGACGGTTTATCTTCTCTCTGTTGAGAGGAACTGGGAATACACCTTATGTGGTGCATTCCATCACTGGTGGGAAGTTCGTGGCTGCACTGACGAATGCGTAACTGGAAACGATATGCTTCGTTTAAGCTGTGATGTATACTTTACTTCTAGTCAGTTGTTAATACGTCGAAAGGATAATGAAACACGGACTCTGATGTAACGCGGTAGGATAAGGATAACATCAGCAGCTTAAATATATAAAGAGCTGAGAACAGTATTGACCGCTGAGGTTTTATATGAGAGCATCGCTTGAGATTATGATCACTGGTATTCACCTCACTGTGGAGAACAGCATAGATAACAATATCTATTTCTAAGATATGAAGGTGAATGCTTTAAACCAAACAAACAAGCCATGATGAGGATTCGAACTTATGAGGCCCAAACCACACACACACACACACACACACACACACACACACACACACACACACACACACACACACACACACACACACACACACACACACACACACACGAGAAGATGAAGAATAACGACGTTTCGATCCGTCATTGGACCGTTAACAAGTCGTATGTGTATCGCAAACTTATCACATACGACTTGCTAATGGTCCAGGACGGACCGAAACGTCGTCGTCTCCTCATCTTCTAGTGTTTGGTTTGTTCATCATATCTTCAGCCACGTTATTGTGACTCGTAGTCTGCATTTGAGCCTATGCCCTGGGTGCTCCTAAGCACATGCCTTAGACAACTAGGCCATGATAAAATCTATTGCAACCTGGGATTCTACTGAATCCACGAGGATTCTTGAGACTTCAGGAATCTCCCAATTCCTGTTCGCATTTTCGCAATTTTCATTTACACAGTTTCCCCAATATTGGGGAAACTGTGAAAATATTTGCTTTATTGACATATATATCATCTCTTGAAGTGACATTAGAGGAGAAACACAATCATAATAGTATAGGTTAACCTCTGCTTCTCCCTCGATAGCACTCAGACCAACCCCATACTCCTCACAAAATAGTACTCACACCATCCCTTTACTCTTCCCAGGATAGTAAAGACCAAAATTCCGCTTTTCCAAAGATAGCTAAAACCAATACCCAGCTCCTCTTAGGATAGTCCACAGACCAACCGGTCTACTGGTCGATATATCATGTCTTATTCTACATCTTTTCAAATTCACAGACGCTTTTAAAGAGATCTTAATTTAATATTCTTCGTCGGCGCCATACTCACCTACCATCACCAGTTTGCGAAGAGTTACTTTGCCAAGATCTCATATCAGACTTGGAGGTGCTCATTACCGCATCTTAGCCGCTACTAAGGGCGCCATAAATTATACAGTGATTGTTTATTGATTATTAACATGTGATTTTGCGTGTGTTGATGGTGTTGTGCGATAAACAGAGGCTCGGATGCCACTGCGGAAATAACTGTTCAAGTTTTGGGCCAAACTCTTAAAATATTTTTGTACATTTGGGAAAGAAATGGTTGCTTGGCTGCCTGTTTGCTGGAAGGCTCTGTTTATCTGCTGGGGAAATCAGCCTGTTTGTCTGGGGATTTCAGTCTGTCTGCTGGAAAAATCCGTTAATATGATAGGAATCTCGGGCAGTCTGCTAGGAGCCACGGTCTATCTGCTGTGAACCGCAGACTGTCTGCTGTGAACCGCAGACTGTCTGCTGTGAACACCGGTCTGCCGTTTGAAAACTTTCGTCTGTCTACTGGAAGCCAGCCCTCTGCCTACTGGAAATTATGATATATCCTGCCTATCTATCTAGCTGAAACCCGTTATTTGTAACGACTATTAATGGATAACAATTGAGCTTCCTGAACCTGTTTAGCAAGTCTTGTTATAGCTACAGAAGCCAATCAGAACTCTATAATCTAAAGAGCACAATAAATCTCATTGTAATCATTATCAGAAGCAGCCCTCACCCCCTGTCCCCAGTGGGCCAATTTGTCAACGTTAAGATACAGTCTCTGGATTTGTCACAACGTACGAGATAAGGGGTACTAAAAGGAACGAATCCAGGCCACCCAGCTAACCTATCTTACCTACTCATAAAAAAACAGGGATAGTTTGAAACAGCTATTTCAACCTTCCATAGAAACCTTCTATGGAAGGTTGTCCATAGAAGGTTTCTATGCCTATAACCTTCTATGCCTAAGACACGCTGTCTGAGGCCTAATATAGTACATACGTGTACTAGACTAGTCCTAGAAATATTTAAGATTGTTTTTTAGATTCATTTTGTGGAGTTCATTAGTACAAAATTCTACTATCTAATTCCTAAGTACGTCAATGTTTGTCCCAATGTTTGCTCCATGGGAGCCGGTGGCTGAGCGGACAGAACACTAGACGCGTGATCCTGTTGTCCCGGGTTAGATCCCGGGCGCCGGCGAGAAACAATGGGCAAAGTTTCGTACACCCTGATGCACCTGTTACCTAGCAGTAATTAGGTACCTGGGGAGTTAGTCAGCTGTCACGGGCTGCTTCCTGGGGGTGGAGGCCTGGTCGAGGACCGGGCAGCGGGGACACTAAACCCCAAAATCATCTCAAGATAATCTCAAGATAGTGTACATAGTTACACAGAATACTATGTAAATAGGAAGATGGGTTGTTATGTATGGCCAATTAAATGTCTCGTCTACGTATGATTTGGTTACCCATTATCGGATACAGGAAGCTTACTTAAGGTATTTGAGGTCCCCTCTATGCCATTAATTGACCTCCCACAGTATGCAACCCACAACAGCTGCCTTACACTCCGGGGAGATCAATTTACTTCATAAAGAATAGAGGCATCAGATGAAAGGAAATAAACCCTGAACGTCTCTGTCCTGCCGCGGGAATCGAACCCAGAGCCTTTGAGCTGGGAATCGACTACGCTACGTAATCCATTTGTGTCGTGGTCTCACTTTACATGAAAAATACCGAATACAAAAGAAAAAAATACGATTTGAGAGCTAGAAGAGAATATGAAATTGAAACTAATGTTTCAAGGAATTACCCAACAATGATAGGATACGAGAGAGCCCATAATCACTTTAACTTGTTTAAAAGGGTTGTTAAGGGGGCAGATTTAGCATGAATAAGGCACGTCAAGTGAGAACTGATGCTTACAAACTGAGATGAACGTCAATCATCTCCGAGTGAGGAACGATGCTTGGAAACACAGATGATGCAAGCCAGTCATCTCCGCATTAATGACATCTTAGACTCCACGAGAATTACACTTTGTGGCCACTTAAGTGTCTCGCTATCATGCCTAGGATCAAGTGCATCATCAAGAGTGAACTTGCAAACCTGAAGACATTTATAACAACAGACAGTTGAGCTGAAATCATGTATCTTAATGACATGAAGGAGATGGCAATTGGACGCAAATTGCCCAGTTCTCTAATCCCCCTCCCCCCCTTGACCCCTAATCCCCTTGCCCCATGTCCCTCCTCCCGCTCGAGGATGACAGATGGTAACCAAAGTCATTAATCGTGAATTGTCTTCAGGGCAACAGAGTTCAAACCCACGCCTCGGGTGACGCCACGTGACCGCCCGTGTTACGTGGTTTGCTCTAATGACAGGCGTTACGTGGTTTGCTCTAACGACAGGAGTTACGAGGCCTGCTCTAACGACAGGGGTTACGTGGCCTGCTCAAACGATAAGCGTTACGTGGCCTGCTCTAACGATAAGCGTTACGTGGCCTGCTCTAACGACAGGCGTTACGTGGCCTGCTCTAACGATAAGCGATACGTGGCCTGCTCTAACGATAAGCGTTACGTGATCTGCTCTAACGATAAGCGTTACGTGGCTTGCTCTAACGACAGGCGTTACGAGGCCTGCTCTAACGACAGGCGTTACGAGGCCTGCTCTAACGACAGGCGTTACGAGGCCTGCTCTAACGACAGGCGTTACGAGGCCTGCTCTAACGATAAGCGTTACGTAGCTTGCTCTAGCGACAGGCGTTACGTGGCTTGCTCTAACGACAGGCGTTACGAGGCCTGCTCTAACGACAGGCGTTACGAGGCCTGCTCTAACGACAGGCGTTACGAGGCCTGCTCTAACGACAGGCGTATCATTGGCAATAGCTTTGACTTAATAGAAGCGTACGAACTCGCTCGTCTCACCAAACCCATCCTGACGGATATTCCAGAGTCAGGAGAAGGAACCGTCATTATCACGGTGGTTTAATTTCACAAAACCACCGAAATTCTGTCGCAGTGGTCAATGATGTCTAGATTGCAGTGTGCTAAGTGTGAGGACAGGTTGCTAGCAGATTATATTTTCATCTACACATTCCATACAGAGCAATTCTCCTAATAAATTAATTTATTTGCAATTTATGAGGCAGAAAACATGGTATCATGCTCCGTGCCGAAAGTGATTTATTGCAACGCCATGAATATACAATATTGGTATTGATAATTGATACAAGAAGTTTGTTTAGAGATGATTAATGTTAGATCCGGAAATTAACTGACCTTTAAGTAGCAAATGACTCTTGCATTGAGATTTGGAGAGTACTTTCGTCTTATTAAAGGCTGACAGTGTTGCCTGTTGCACATCTTTCAGCTGTAAATGTTTACCTGCATGATAGAGCTAACTTAGCCCATACGATGACCAGACCACACACTAGAATGTGACGGGACGACGACGTTTCGGTCCGTCCTGGACCATTCTCAAGTCGAATGTGATGAGTTAGAGACAGGCAAGAAATAGGCACGAGAGATGAGGAGCAAAGTAAGCCCATACCTCACTCTCAATTAATTATTGTACCGCTTATGTCACCTTATGGTAACCAACGTACTAATTGGAATGTGCTATTAAAACTAGCAGCTCATCAAAAATACACATTGTCTGTGTACTGGTTGGTGAAGTTAGAACGTTGGATTTTCAACGTTGTGGCAACTCGAGTGAAAGGGCTGTTTAGTCAGTAGTTGGATTGGGTGATCATATCGTGGATAGAGAACCATCAGTAAAGTTAATTGATATTCTCTCCACGATCATAGTATATCATATATATCATATACCATATACCATATCATATATATACCATATTATATCATAACATTATACTATTCGCCTGTAACATCCATTCCTTTCCCCCCCGTCCCATCTCTAATCCTTATCCTGACCCCTTCCAAGTGCTATATAGTCGTAATGGCTTGCCGTTTTCTCCTGATGGTTTCCCCCTTCCCTTGTAACGATAACTCTTCCTTGTTCCTTACTTGTTTTACTTGTTTATATTTGTACCTGACGCAAGGATAGCGAGAACAAGTACTGAAGGACTATAGACTACTTTAGTTGAAAACCTAAACGATCTCTTGCATCCGTCAGGGAAGTGGCTAATTGAATTCAATTGCTGCAAATGCAATGTGGGATAAAAAGATAAATAAAACTAAAAGATAAGGGCTTTGGTATCGCCAGAGGAAGGCAGTTGCAAACAGGAAGATCAAAAGGTACAAATAAACAAGATAACTTTGGCAACATTAGCGGAAATTATAAATAATTGGACAGTAATTCAGAACATAAACATGCAATCATTCAGGCAGGACGTAGGTGGATGGGGAGTCCTCGTGGATTGAATATATTACCCAATTAATCACAAAATTATTGAGAATACACTAGAATTCACTAAATACACTAGTCCCGGGCACAGCTGGGTACCTTTCCACTAACGTAATAACCTCCCTCATCAAAACGATATATATATATATACATTATTAACACAGATATATATGTACATAATGAACTCTTTCAGATATGTGATATCACCAGATAGCATCAGCGAAGGCATGACATGAATGTTGTTTCTTGCGGGCCCTCCCGAGGGAAGAAGACAAAGTAACTGACTCATGCTTCAATTATTAAACCTCAGACGATGTTCCTATCGTCGCAAGGCCGCGCAAGGAACCAACGGGTGCATAGCGTCATTCCCAGACTTCGTGGGCCGGATTCACGGTCCAGTGAGGCGCGTTCTTGGGAAATTGGTCCTTGTTGCCTCGTTCCTGGCGTCGTGATTCAACAGTTTACGAACGCCGGTGTTCCTAAGAACATCGTTGCAAGCCAAGACACCTCCAGAGCACTTTTTTAGCGTTACGTAAACAGTTTTTAAGTCAAGTTTTCTCCATTACACGACCCGGAATAGAAAATATTTTGGTTGGTAGTGGCCCGTCTTGCTTGCAATATATATATATATATATATATATATATATATATATATATATATATATATATATATATATATATATATATATATATATATATATATATATATACATATGTTTTATTTACCTGCAACTCGTATTAAATATGTATTTTATGAACAAAAATGTAAATTTTCAGGGCAAGTTGTTATTTAAATACTTAATAAGTACATATTTGCTGCTAATCATTTAAGATAATTGAAGCCAAAATATTCCTGCAGTCAATGTGTTTTTCCTCAGCAAATTAGTTTACTATTGCCCATAATTCCCCCATAACTAAGATTGCCGCTTTAAAGAGTATTGCCCTTCATATTAAAAAGTTCATAATAAATAAAATATTAAGGAATACAAATTTAAATTAAAAAACAATAAATTATAATTAAAAACAAATCGATAGGATGAAAAATGTTTCCAGGTCTCTCATTAGTCATAGGGAAATTAGTAGTGACCTATGACTAATTATTCATAGGCGTAGATGAATAATTGCAGACAGATTGCAAAAGACAGAATGCTTTTATTCTCCACAAGAAGCAGAAGAATAAAGAATCCTAATAGTTTTACACTAACACGTTGCAGAATCATGCGTATGAGTCTTATAAATTTCCTAAAAACGTTCTTGACACAGCCATTTACGAATAAAAAATTCATGATACTTAACGAATCTATTTCCAGGTGCCAATCGTTAGGAAAAATATTCAGTACAGCCCCCCCTGGCATACTAAGAGTAGTATGCCAAGAATTTTATCAAACATCCCTTTGTCTAGCGGAACTGGAAAATATATCCACGAGCCATGCAAGCATTAGACATTTCCCAACACCCCCATGGCACTTAAAGCATCAGCGAGGCATTTCCTTGCGGGTGACAAACATAGAAGAATATGTGTACTTTGCGGAAATAACACTCCTGACGTTCATGGAACTTTGTAGCATAGATTAAGGCAACGTGAGCATCGTGGAACTGTTACATTGTGGGCCTTGAAGACGACGTACAGACACGACCCAGAACAAGACTTTAGATAAGACGAGCTGAATTCAAGCAAAAACTAGCAAAGATAAAATTACAAATCACACCATTCCCATCAAGGTCTTATAAGAGTAACAAATGACTTTTTTGTCGGGAATACGAATTCTTTATATATATATAAATATATATATATATATATATATATATATATATATATATATATATATATATATATATATATATATATATATATATATATATATATATATATATATATAAGTACTAAAGGAAATTCCCAAAGTACTAAGTACATAAGTACTAAAGGAAATTCCTGTTTCAATTCTTCCTCCGTGGTCTGACACTGTCACATTTTTCATTACGTGTTAATTTTCGTGATTTACACACACACACACACACACACACACACACACACACACACACACACACACACACACACACACACACACACACACACACACACACTCACACACACGTTGAATATCATGATTAAACAAATTTTACGCAGACAAAAATGACGGGCAACTGATTGCAAGTTCCTCTGTTGCCAGTCACGAGAAATACGGGCACGTATAAATAAGGTAAATGGTGAGAAAGATAAGGGAAGAAAGGGAGAGTGTGTGAGGGAGGGCGGGAGAGAGGGAGGGAGGGAGAGAGGGAGAGAGGGAGGGAGGGAGAGAGGGAGAGAGACAGGCACTTGGGAGATCGAATCCTGCCTTGCTCTTTGGCCCCTGTGTTCCCTAACTTAGAATGCTTATACTCAGTAGAAAAAAAATGATCCCAAAACCAGCTAGACAGTTCTTGTTAAGTATCCCCCACCGAGAAGATCAATTGCGTTGGATTTACATATATAATTCAATCTTCGTGTTCCATGATGGGAATGGGCGTGGCTTATCCAGGTGGAAGTGCTGAGGGATCGAACTCTCTCTCCTAGTTAACCCAACTGGTAATGGATCCCAGCAGCCAGGTTAATGGGAGTCTGCTGGTCAGCTTGTTCTCTTGATTTGCCACTCTGACAGCTGGGTGGACAGTGCTTCGGATTTGTAGTCCTGAGGTTCCGGGTTCGATCCCCGGTGGAGGCGGAAACAAATGGGTAAAAATGTTTCTTTCACCTTGATGCCCCTGTTACCTAGCAGTAAATAGGTACCTGGGAGTTAGTCAGCTGCTACAAGCTGCTTCCTGGGCATGTGTAAGAAAAAAAGGGAGGCCTGATCGAGGACCGGGCCGCGGGGGAACGGTAAGCCCTGAAATCATCTCAAGATAACCTCAAGGAGGTCTTACATACAGCTGTATTAAGAACTGTTTCATCTGTCCTGTATACAGCTTAGCACTGTTGTACGACGGTGAATAATTATATCGGAAAACATTGCACATGTCAAGTTTGTACGCAAAAGCAAGGTAAAGCCAAACCAGTTTACATTGAACACTTATCTAGCAGTGCGAGGTGGTTGCTAGTGCCAGCAGTCGAAGCTGTTGTCTTCCGCTCCACAAACACGCTACTTGAGTGAAAGTTCAAGCTGCTGTTTGTACTAAATTTTCAGCTTTATTAACAAAGACTGAAATTATTTTTTTTAAGCGTTGTCACGTATGGATTTGCGCAATGTTCCGGTAGCAGTGAAAGACTGATAAAGACTAGTTTTACCCTCCACTTTCCCTCTTTTCCTCAACAGCTTCCCTATCCACTTGGGGTGGACGGTAGAGCGATAGTCCCACTTCATGCAAGTCAGCGTTCAATCCCGGACCGTCTAAGTAGTTAGCCACCAATTCTTCCCCCCGTCCCATCCCAAATCCTTATCCTGACTCCTTCTAAGTGGTATATATGTCATAGTGACTTGGAATTTTCCCCTTAAAACTCCCTCCCTCCACCTTTCTGCCCCGCAGACATGCCTCTATCCTTTCCTCTCATCCTCTCAACTACCCCTCCTTCCTCCATTCCAATCCTTTCCCTCCCCCTACGTGTCTAAAGCGAACACCGCAACCCGTCCTCTTAAAAATAACGTCACTTTTGGCTGGTATGCGCACTGTGGCCAAATTTGGACGTAATTTGAAATGAAATCGACTCACAAAAGTGACGTTCTGTTCCGTTTTCTATTTGAGTCGTCCGGCGTACGCGCAGAGGTTATGAGAGGACACTCTAAAATTAAGTTTTTCATAACGTTTTGAAACTTTATGAGAATTTCCTGCCCACCTAACCTATCAGAGGACCCTTAACTTACTGTTGTTGAAAAAAAAATCCCAAATTTATTTACATTTTTTTTCGTTTTCAAATTACGTCCAAATTCGGCCATACGGGCAAACGGCCAAAAGCGACGTTCTGTTTAAGAGAACAGGTTGTTAACCACTGTTGCATGTGGGTTGGGCAACAGACCTGCTTTATCTCGTGCACTCTGGCCCTCCCGAGAAGTGATGTCCGCTATCAACGCGAGCACCACGCGGGAACCGTAAATGTCTCTCTCCGCTGAACGCGTTCATGCTAAAATTCAGAGGATAATGATATAGATGACAAGAGTTAAGAGTCCGGACTCAAGAGTTGGCCTGGTACGCCACTGGGTTCAAGAGCTTAACGGAAAAACCAGTTTCTTAAAGTCTATTACGCAAATTAAAGGCATGAAAACAGTATTATAAAAAAGATTAAATGACAGGCACTTTTTTTTTGCACCACAAATAAGTGTTTCAAGGTATTTTAGGGTTTAATTGTTAATGAAATGTCTTCCGCAACACATACACACACACACACACACACACACACACACACACACACACACACACACACACACACACACACACACACACACACACACACACACACACACACCAATTGTCTACGATTGTTGCACAGTTAAGGAAGCCAGTTTTAACACACAGAGAAATTAAAAAGATGCAGGACGACCTTGATAAGCATCAATAATTAAATGAACACAAGACATAAACTCAAGTAAATGTAAGTTAATGCGAAATGAGAAAGGACTCAGAACCCCATAAACAATAGACAATAGGCGAACCAAAGCTAAACTGCAAGTAAACCAAATTGTTTACAGCGGGTTTACCTCGCCCCATCCCCCCCCCCCCCTCCAAAAAAAATTTAGAAATGCGGTCAAAGTATTCATTACAATCTCGTGTGCTCAGAGAAAAAAACATCTTCACTTTACGACTAGTAATAAGCAAGTGGAACACGGAGGGTCTTACAGAAGTCAGCTCGTGGCCGATAAAATACAGGGCTTGCTGTATCTCTTCCTTCTCATTGTAATTTGGCTTCTCTGTAATATAATTAAATCTTCAACATTCTCAATTTGATAAATTCCTCGCCTGGAGCGTATGTTTCGTGGTGTTACTTTCACGCCATTTATGAATACAAAAAAATACACAAATTTCAGCAATGAAATCCGCGAAATTGTATATATGTATTTTTTTTTTTCGTATGTATTATATTTCTTGCCTTCTCCGTTTTCCTATTGACCTGACCTTTTGACCTCGGCATTTTCGTTTGACCTCAACCTCCCTGCCCTTTGACCCCATTAGCCCCTAGCTATGCATTGATCCCTATAGCCCTCGAAAGACCTCTCCCATTCACCCATTTTTCCATTACCCTTTATTACTCAACCGTTTCTGTCTCAACCTGAGAGATTATCACAGGCTAGTTCGCCCATTTTCCACTATATTCGGGTGGAAGTGAAATAAAACTATTTTCTCCTTTAAGTCACTCAGTCAGTAGCATCTGAGAAGTATTTTCACCCTTAGTAGGTCAGTCTGCAATATTTGCGAATCAGTCTTACCCTAACAGGAATCAGGCTTGACAGCTGAGTGGACAGCGATCGGTATTCGTAGTCCTAAGATTCCGGGTTCGATCCCCGGTGGAGGCGGAAACAAATGGGCAGAGTTTCTGATACCCCGTGTTAACCTAGCAGTAAATAGGTACCTGGGAGTTAGACAGCTGCTACGGGCTGCTTCCTGGGGTGTGTAACAAAAAGGAGGCCTGGTCGAGGACCGGGCCGCGGGGACGCTAAGCCCCGAAATCCTCTCAAGATTACCTCAAGAAAAAAATAAATGCCTGAGTGATGCATTCTTACTAACCCTAGGTCACTATATTCAATAGAAAATTAGTAAATTATTAATCAACAAATGTGAAGATCCAGTTCAGTTGCAGATGAGGAACTTCATATATAATATAAATTATATTCCCCCCCTCTACCCGAATTACAAATATAATTTGGAAATTATTCCCTCCCCTCTTTTCACACACACAAAATTATTAATTAAAAATCAAGAAGTCACCATCCTGCCCACTCCTACAATACAACAATACAATACAATTTTATTTAGGTAAGGTACATACATACAATAAATATTTACAAGGATTGTTTGACTTATAGGTAGAGCTAGTACATACAATGCCTAAAGCCACTATTACGCAAAGCGTTTCGGGCATAAAGAGTCTAAGAGTCTAAGACACCCTAAGAGTCTAAAATATTGTTGCAAATTTTCTGCAATATTGATTTAATTAAAGACTGTTTGGAAATAAGGAAACGAACTTCTACCACCTTATAATACCATTTAATAGGGGAGGAGAGTAGAAATAGCCTTAACTACTCTATCTCTCTGAGATGTATTTTATTGTCAGAATAATCGTACTTGAACCTAAAAGACCATAAAAAAATATGTAATCAAATTGAAATGTGAAAACCATTCGTGATGCTAAGTTATAATAGAAATATATGCTGATAAGGAATCACAGTAAAAATCTATATTTCCAAGGAATTCCAACGATTCGCTAGTCATTATAATCAGAAGGAAGATCTTGGTTTACTTAATATGCTCAAGGTCTTGTATTGAACATATCCCCTTACCCTTTACCCCTTCTTATTGTCTATTGTAGCCAGGTGGAGTAGGGTCCAGGACTTGATATACGTTTGTCATGTCTACGTCATTGTTACTCTTTTGAACAAACCCTAACCTAACCTAACCTAACCAAACCTCACGAAAATGAGAGATAAAATTTAGAATTGTGTATATGGTGTTCACAGCGTGTGTGACGTAATTGCAACGTCATAATTTTAATAAATTTTAATTAATTACCAGCTTTTTGATCTTACTGACCAGGAATGGTTTGTAACTGATGTGTGTCAGTGGCGTTCCAACCAATGTAACTCACAGTATGTATGTATATATATATATATATATATATATATATATATATATATATATATATATATATATATATATATATATATATATGTCGTACCTAGTAGCCAGAACGCACTTCTCAGCCTACTATGCAAGGCCCGATTTGCCTAATAAGCCAAGTTTTCATGAATTATTGTTTTTTCGACTACCTAACCTACCTAACCTAACCTAACCTAACCGAACCTAACCTATAAAGATAGGTTAGGTTAGGTTAGGTAGGGTTGGTTAGGTTCGGTCATATATCTACGTTAATTTTAATTCCAATAAAAAAAAATTGACCTCATACATAATGAAATTTGTAGCTTTATCATTTCATAAGAAAAAAATTAGAGAAAATATATTAATTCAGGAAAACTTGGCTTATTAGGCAAATCGGGCCTTGCATAGTAGGCTGAGAAGTGCGTTCTGGCTACTAGGTACGACATATATATATATATATATATATATATATATATATATATATATATATATATATATATATATATATATATATATATATATATATATATATATATATATTCTGAAAACATTCTGAAAAAAGAATGTTTCAGTAGAGTTGTATAGTTAAGTCTGCACTGCAATGGCGAAGCTGTTGTTAAAAGTGAAACATTTTGTATCTTATTCGTGGTCTGAATACTATAATATATTGACAGAGCTGTAATTAACAATAATAGCTGTATTATCTACGAGAAACACCGGGTGACGCCTGGGGCTTATTGCTCCGGCTGGTCAGAAACTTAGTTCTCCTGAGATGGATCTGAGAGGCAGGTGGTCCAAAGGTTCAAAGTCTACCTGAGATGGTCTGAGAGGCAGGTGGGGCTAGATGCTTCGGTTGCTAAGGTTCAAGGTCTTCCTGAAACTGGTAATGTATCCTGGCAAATGAGAAAATACACATACAGAATTTCCTGTATACGAATTCAGAAATCTAAAGACAGGATCATTGAAACTATTCTGGATCGAAACACACACACACACACACACACACACACACACACACACACACACACACACACACACACACACACACACACACACACACATGGGGCCTCGTAGCCTGGTGGATAGCGCGCAGGACTCGTAATTCTGTGGCGCGGGTTCGATTCCCGCACGAGGCAGAAACAAATGGGCAAAGTTTCTTTCACCCTAAGTGCCCCTGTTACCAAGCAGTAAATAGGTACCTGGGAGTTAGTCAGCTGTCACGGGCTGCTTCCTGGGGTGTGTGTGTGTGTGTGTGTGGTGTGGGAAAAAAAAGAAAAAAAAGTAGTTAGTAGTTAGTTAGTAAACAGTTGATTGACAGTTGAGAGGCGGGCCGTAAGAGCAAAGCTCAACCCCCGCAAAAACACAACTAGTAAACACAACTAGTAAACACACACACACACACACACACACACACAATATATTTAGGTCGGGGATCATTGCGTTTTACGCCTGGCGACAGAAAGGTCAGAGTCCAAAAGATGAAGACCATTCATGCAGCATAAATAGAACCTTGGCACACGTTCACTCAGAACTGGTCGAAACAGCGACTAACCGGCATTTCGTACCTTTTACGTAATCGTAGATTCTAAGATAGCTTACTCATACTACCTTACGCATTCTCCTCATAACTACATAACCCTCTAATTACCAGATAATTAATTAATTAGCGCTTTATACTGACAGAATAATCTTGAAACATAACGTATTACCATTGTAATAGTTTATGTTAATTTAAATATCTTTAAAGCATTTGAAATACATTGTTGATGTGAATACTTCACTATATATGCACTGCAAAATGTGTGTGTGTGTATATTGGGCACAAGGACTTTAAAATCTGTGTATTAATTTATAATACAAGGCTTACCTGGTCTATACTGGCTGCCAATCATCGAGCTATATGCTGTCATAGTATTACTCTGGGTATATATATATACTTATACGTATATACCTAATAGCAGCAGCGAGAGCAATTTATAATGCAATGTAATTATTTAATTATTTTAATTGCAGGGAATAATTATATATGAACATGAAATATTACATTTTATATTTTAATTTTTTTTTTGATCGAGGAATATATATTTCTGTATTTTTATTTCTCTGGTGAACCTGTTACATCCAGTGCCTTGTGTTTTGACCTGAATGTTTCTGCAATGGCGGATTGATAGTGTGGATTTAATGTAATTTGTGCAATAGTATTTACTCCCATTCCACTATTTTGCACAGTGAAAATTTGCATAACATTCGCCTGGTTGCGTCAGTAATGCGTCCAAGAGGTATATATATATATTGTTCCATCCACTTGAACTGAACAATTCGACGACTGTCTCGCTTCTTACAAGATCGGCGTTCGATCCCCTATGGTTCAAGTTGTAATTAGATTTTGAATTTGAATATACACACTCTTAAATGAACAAATCCACAAAGGGCCGTGACGAGGGCTCGAACCTGCGTCCGAGAGTGTAGTGTAATACACACTTCTGTTCAGTTTGAACACTATTGTTCACTGCCATATTTCTGTTCAATGGCGCATGTGTTGGCCTTGAGGTGATGGTGTTCATGGCCGCTGCCATTTACCTGTTCAAATGATTGTCTTGGAAGAGACGATGTTCATTTATCCACAATTAGTTACCATGGAAACCATCAATACACACAGGTGAAGTGAACCCCCAATCACCTGCAATAGTCAGTTGATTCTTGATTTTTCCAGAATCGTCGTCCGATTTCCCTAAGGATATAATGGTTGGACACCTTTATTCCACTCCCTCCTCCTTATACAACATCCTTATCCCACATATCCTTTCCACCTGCTATAGTTACAAGGGCCAATATATATATAAACCATTCTCCTCATAATTATTTTTTTCTTCATGACATCTTCACTACTGTAATAGGATCGGATTATGAGAGCTCCTTGTGGATCTGAACCCTTGGAGCTCCTCCCAGAACCCGAGCCGAAATGATTGAAATCCATCTTTCAATCTCTTAGAGATTGATATAGAGTCTAAATCCCTTAGACTCTATATCTCTCTGCCAAACCTGTTAGAATTCATTACCCACAGAAATCACAATAGCGTAATGCATCCAAAATTTGAACCCAATTTTGACCATGTCGTAGCTCAGTCGATTAAGGCAGCGTCTGGGTTCCTCCTGGACGTAGGTTCGAATCCTCGTCACGGCTCTTGTGGACTTGTTCTGTTAGAATTCAGTTAATCCATATCCGAATTATCAACTTCAGGTCGATAATACGTTGATATGGATACGTCGACGTTGATAACGTTAAATCAATGTTAAATCAACGTCACTCATAGATATTATACCCACTGGGAGTCTCATGGTTACTTAAGCAGAGGCAGACCCATTCTTACCCACTTGAGAGAAGTCATAATATTAACAAAGATGTTTCTCGATATGAAAAACGTACTCGAAAAATGTAGTTTTTTTTTGTCATGCAAAACAGAAATCAATATTCGACCTCTCGTATAATTATGTCCAGCTGAATATATGTTATAAAAGGGTTTACGAGAGCAAGAAAATGAACACTTAGTTCATTAGTGGTTGTGGAACTTTGCTCGTCAGAGTTGAGATCATCATTACAGTCAATTTGCATAAGATAACTGCAAACAAACAAAAAAGTACGCAAGTTGCGGTCAACCACCGACATAAACACAGCAACACACGCACGCAAGCACGCACATGCACACACGCACGCATATGCACACACGCACACACATGCACACACGCACGCACATGCACACACGCACAAACACAAGCACATCAACACACACACAAGGCGACGACTCCGAGTGATAGCGCTCGGAGGTCTCATAGTCCGAAGGGCTTGGGTTCGATTCCCGGCCGAGGCTGAAACAAATGGGTAGAGTTTCTTGCACTCTGATATAAACCAATTAACTTAAGTAGACTTAAGTAGATATTTACATCCACTTAAGTCAAGTCTGCTAGATTTATACATTAATAAATTTATATCAAATTAACTCAACTTGATTTATAAATCAACTACTGAATTATCAAGATTTTAATTTGTAATAAATCTACTTAACTCCGTTGTTTAAGTCAGTATTTGATGTTAGAAGCTGTGAACCCGACAATATATTGTTTTGATGACAGGCTGTTAAATTTCTTAACTAACCATCGTAACAAACCATTGGTAAACGAGGTCTTTTAAGAACCTCGCCTCAATCTGAGCTCAGATCCCAAGGAAAAAATCCTATAAAACTTAAGGAAGCTTGTTACCGTCATGTAGGATTTAATACAATGTAACTTACACGAGCCTTCTTATCCAATGTGAGGATAACATTGACATGCGAACTCATGTTAAAACTGATGTTATCAGTATTGTCTAGGACTCAGTATTGTCTAGGACTTGTGGGGGAAGCCGTGTAATCCACTATTTTGTTGGTTTAGGGGAAGTTCAAGCAATTATTTTTGCTTCGATCACTGCAAGAATCTTGGTGCTTGGAGAGCACTTAAGATCTTCTAGATAAACAAAATCCTTCTTTGGTATTTTGGCCATTTTCTTCTGTTTTAAGATGTAAGTGATCCTAAGCAAGCTTACTTTACCTCTTATATTTTGATTGTATATGATCCTGAAAAATCTATAATATTTCGTTTTAATATAAACAATTTTTGAAAGACAATTTCTGGGTATAGATGTTTGGCTGAATTTTTTAGATGCTCATTACTCCCAGAAAGTATCATATATTCAGCGCTAATTAGTTTCCCTACACAACCGTAATTTGTACGTTAAGTGTCGATAAGAATACAAATTTAGTTCATTTAAATGTGGGTGATCGAGTAGGAAGTATTGATCAGGTGATCGTGTTATCTTTATGACTTGCGGTTACCACTTACGAGATCATTATCGCCGTCAACCATGTGAAACCATCTTTTTTTGGGTCAACATAATCACCTCAACCAAGTTATTGGTCAACAGCTGGTCAACACCTGCTCATCACGTGTTGTAATTGGGTCATAAATTTTCCAACACCTCTATCATGAGGTCATATTTTAAAAATATTTTTTCTATCTCTTGTTATACCTGAAAAATTATCGATTTTATCACCTGCTAACAGAGCTGTTTTCCTCCTAAGTGACGTCATACTGAAAAGTTTCCTTCGAATATAATTTCGGGAAATTCGTAATTACTTTATAATGAAATGTTGTCGGCTGATCAGAGAAACATTAAGAACGGCTTTAAGTTTGTCTTTGTTTTACACATAAGAAAATCGTTCAATTTTTCTTCGCTTACACATGGAAAAGACGTTCAGACATTTGTTTATTGTATAAGAAAAGTCGCCAGTTTTTCTTCGTTTATCATATAAGAAAAGTCCCCAGTTTTTTTCCGTTTATCATATATGAAAAGTCCTCAGTTATTCTTCGTTAATCATATAAGAAAAATCCCCAGTTATTCTTCGTTTATCATATAAGAAAAGTCCTCAGTTTTTCTCTATTTACACACAAAGTGTGTTTCCTTTGGTGTTTGAAATTCATATAGCTAATAACTATTTAATACGCATAAAACTTGCTAAAATACTGAAATAACAATTGCAAATGATGTAAGATAATTAGGGCTCAAGCAAATATTGAATGCTAATTCCCTACAAACAAATCTATTCGCCAGACAAGGTTCGTCATTTCATTTATATATATTAATTAAGAACATGTTAAAGGAGAGAAACATATGGAAATCAAACTATAAAATTTCTGAAAATTTGTTCACAAAACAATTTAATTAATAATTTGACATCCTTCGTGTATATAGTAAAGTTATAACATCGAATCTTCGTTGTAATGATATGATTTACTCACCAACAATCTACTGTTATTGCTGCTACTAACCAATGGGGACCCAGCTCCCAGCCGACCAGCCACTCATAGAGTCAACCGTCGCCACCTCCATCACACACCGACCAATCACTGTATAGCACAGTTCAAGCGTTGAAATCGGCGGCCAGAATGATTGCTGGCACAAACCCCCTCAAAATATGTGAGAAGTCTGAATATTCTTTACAAGCCGAATGGTCTCCCATTCTTCAATGTCTCCTGATGAAGTATTCAACACCACCACTTAAACTTCAACCTCAAGTTCCTAAGCTCCAGACATCACTGTGAGTGATGTCGTGCTTATAGCAGGAGCAGGTGTTGTAGATGTTGACAGCAGGTCCTACTGTCAACATCTGCAACCATGTCAATGCCACCCAACTATCACATCATATCGTCAACTGCAAGTCTTACCCACGGTGGTTGAAGGGAAGGGAACTATCAAGAGAAACCGCCATTATGACTATATCGCACTGGGAAG
Organism: Procambarus clarkii; assembly: GCF_040958095.1. NCBI lineage: Eukaryota > Metazoa > Arthropoda > Malacostraca > Decapoda > Cambaridae > Procambarus > Procambarus clarkii. The sequence goes on along the minus strand of NC_091239.1, from coordinate 10,986,398 downwards.
GGGTCAGGATAAGGATTTGGGATGGGACGGCGGGAAGGAATGGTGCCCAAACCACTTGTGGGCGGTCCGGGATTGAACGCCGACCTGCATGAAGCGACACCGTTGTTCTATCGCCCAGCCCACCGATCTTTTTCTACCCTCGTCAACTTATCTCAAGTTCCAAGCTCAAGAATTCTACATCCTCAATTCTGTCTTCCATTCCCAGCTTACCTGCTCTATCAATCGTTGTTGTTGTTAAAGATTTGCTACCTGAAATAAAGTTCCAAGTAGCACGGGCTATGGTGAGCCCGTAGTGCCTTCTCTATCAATCAATCAACACCCTGTCTCAATCAATTTTTAATTCCAAACATGCGACATTCCTCAATAATCCGGAAATGGCTGGTTTTCCTCCGCTTTATATGTGAGAAAATATATAATAAACATGCCATTTACCTGGGTTCTAGGAGACTCGAACCGTGTACCCTCCACGTGTGTGAGGAGGTCGAAGCTCTATCGCCTGAGCTATTGAGTAGCATTAATAAGGAAGGATTCCAGAAGCAGCATCTTATTGCCAAACTGGAATTTTCGACTTGGCGCTTTCTCCTAATCGTTTCTTCCCCTCAGGCGCGCACTTTAAGCCTATTAATTAAGGATGAGCGTCTGGAGGGAAAATCAGGACACTGGTTCGAGGTCATCGTTCTGGTCCAAATTACATACTAAGTATGTTTTAATTGCAAATCTTTTATCCCAGCTCCTGTCCTGTCCTCATATCCCTGCTGTTATCTTATCCTCATATCCCAGCTGTTATCTTGTCTTCATATCGCAGCTCCTGTGCTTTTATCCCAGCTCCTGTCCTGTCATCATATCCCAGCTGTTATCCTTTCCTCATATCCCAGCTGCTATCTTGTCCTCATATCCCAGCTGCTATCTTCTCATATCCCAGCTGTAATCTTGTTCTCATATCCCAGCTGCTATCCTGTCCTCATATCCTAGCTGCTATCCTGTCTTCATATCCCAGCTCCTGTCCTCATATCCCAGCTGCTATCGTATCCTCATATCCCAGCTTCTCTCCTAGTCTCATATCTCTTCCAAATGCTACATAGTTACACTAACTTAACTCTTTCTCATCTGCGTTTCTCGCTCAGCCGCTCTTATCACACAATCGACCAGTTTATGACTCTGGTCCTCAGTGGTTTATTTGGTCTTGTGAGCGGCTTAACGAGAGGAAAAGCTGGAATTACCACTAGACGCTGATGGTGTGTGATTCTGGACTAGGGTCGAGGTAGCTGGTTGTCAGAAAACGAGTTAATGGGGCCATTTACGGGAGATGTATATGAAGGGGAACTATTTTGAGTTGGGTTTCATAACTGGTAGAGTTGGACTAATGGACGTAGGATTGATTAATATTGGAGAGCGATGTGAATAGCAGTAATTTATTTAATAAATAATATGAAATAACCAAAGACCCAGAGCTCAACCCCCGCAAGCACAATTAGGGGAGTACAATTAGGTGAGTACACACACACAGACACACACAGACACACACACACACACACACACACACACACACACACACACACACACACACACACACATCCCCAGGAAGCAGCCTATAGCAGCTGTCTCTCTCCCAAATACCTATTTACTGCTAGGTGATCAGGTGCACCAGGGTGAAAGAAACTCAGACCATTTATTTCTTCCTCGGCCGGGAATCGAACCCGGGTCCTTAGGACTACGACCAAAGAGCGCTGTCCACCGAGCCACGAGGCCCTGTAATTTGTAATTACAGTGTAGCTGTAATTAGGGTGTTTAGTCTTAATGAGCTTGTTTAGTGGTAATGAGGTTTAGTTTAGTTAATCAGGTTATTTAGCTGCAATCAGGCTTTGTAATTATCAGGATGCGTAGTTTTAGCTTCGGTTTCTACTCCTTTTGACCATGTCGTAGCTCAGTCGATTAAGGCAGTGTCTGGGATGCTCTCGGACGCAGGTTCGAATCCTCGTCAGGGCCCTTGTGGATTTGTTCATGTGAACGTTTGTCGTGATAACCCTTCCCTGATTGGTCTTCAAAACGACCCCTTGTTTAAACCACCCAAGTAATTCTCCTTTGCTTGATGATCGAGAATTCTCACTCAATGAAAGCTCCTTCAAGCACATTACTGGATCTGCTTGGGTTCACAAGGTGAGGATAATTGCTGATTCATCTCTTAAAGGTGCGAGGAAATTCGTGGATCATTTATTTTCGATTTCTGCTTGGGTTCCGTCTTTTCGTTCCTTGGTTCATTTTTTTGTACTGGCCAATCAGAGTAGTGAGGGCTAATTTGTCGATCATCGATCTTAATAATTATCGATGATTATAATCTACTGGTTAAGATTTAATACGTACTTAAATTAGTAGCTCTATGGTTAGATAAAACTTAAATTGACACATACACACATACACATGGATCATGGTGGCTGAGTGGACAGCGCTCGGGGTTCGTAGTCCTAAGTGCTCGGATTCGATTGCCGGACGAGGCAGAAACATATGGGGCAACAATTTGTTTCACCTCTGATGCATCTGTTCATCTAGCAGTAAATAGATACCTGGGGAGTTAGACAGTTGCTACGGGCTGCTTCCTGGGTATGTGTGTGTGTGTGTGTGTGTGTGTGTGTGTGTGTGTGTGTGTGTGTGTGTGTGTGTGTGTGTGTGTGTGTGTGTGTGTGTGTGTTAGAAATATATTTAGTAGACATAATAGACGAAAAAAAGATTTGGTTAGAAAGGCGGGGTTGAAGAGCTAGATTCTGCAGGCACCATTAGGAAATACAAATAGTACACACACACACACACACACACGCGTGCGCACGCGCTAACGGCCATACCACGTTGAGAACACCGCTTCTCGTCCGATCAGCGAAGTTAAGCAACGTTGGATTTGGTTAGTATTTGGATGGGTGACCGCCTGGGAACACCAAATGCTGTTGGCAATAATGTTTTACTCAGTTGATTGAGAGTTGAGAGGTGGGACCAAAGACCCAGAGCTCAACCCCCGGAATCACAATTAGGTGAGTACAAGAGCGAGCACATACAGCATAAATTCTGTTACTTTATCACCAATAGTGGTACCTGAAGTAGCTATATATAAGGTCCACCTTGACTAGTTATCCTCCATCAAGGAACAGATCATTACTGATCATTCCACTAGTAATATATCACTTATATTTCACAACGTAAATTACTAATTATGCAAGTTATGCACAATCCCAGTAACGCTGTACAATCTACAATCCAACCATTGACTGCCAGATCAGGCACAAGTCAGAGTCGATACCCCTGGAAGGGCAGTAACGCGAAGGCTAGTCTTATAGGATGAAGGCTGATATAATGGCCTTCTCAATCATGGGTTCCCTACTCACAGAGGCTTCATCACGTACATGATCGCCCACCCAGCCATGAATGATGGGGCAGAGATCAGGAGGTTTATAGGTTGCTTGATCAGTTGGTACAATCCAAAATGGGGAAAGGTGGTCTTGCAGGAATCGTCGGTTGCAAAAAAAATTGAGGGGCTCGCTTGTTGCATTATTCATGAGCCTGCATTATGCAAAATAATGAAGGGATAATAAGCAACGGGAGAATAATAAGGCATAATTATCCTTGGGGTAAGACGGTCTCTCTCTCTCTCTCTCTCTGACCCACAAAGGAGTGATCTACCTCTCCTTGACCCAAGAGTTGGGAGCATTCCTTCCTCAACCCAAGAGCTTGGAGCATTTCTTCCCCAATTCTAAAACTTTAAGATTTCGTTTAATGACCCATGAACTATTAAAATTTGTTCATGTTCCAAGTGCAAGGAGTTTTCTTTCCATGACCAAAGACCAAATCATTATCTAAGATTTATTCATTATCCAAGATTTATGCATGACCCAAGACGTATTTACTGCATAGAGGAGACAGCACTACCTGTCACCGCTAAGAATTTTGCTGACGTGAACACAGTTCTTGGTATAATGAAAAACTTGAACGTGGAAATCAAAAACTTCCACATTGTCTCCATTCAGGAAGTTAAGGGGCAAGATTAGGGAGAACCCAATCTACTGAACAGGAAAATAGAAGCTAGAAGGAATAGGATTAGTAACCCAATTTATTACACAAACCTCTGGAGTCACCCTATTTAATAACTATACGTGCATTTCGTGTTGGAAATTTGTGGAGTCATACTACTGTTCATAGAGAATACTTTGATCTCACCCTGTTCACAGGGTGAATATAGAAAAGACTATTTTACTAGTTCAAGGTGAGGTTGGATACTTTACTGGTCCATGGTGAGGTAGACTACCATACTAGTTCAAGGTGAGGTTGGATACTTTACTGGTCCATGGTGTGGAAGGCTACTTTACTGGTCCAAGATGAGTTAATGTCAATTATTGTAAACACCACGAACCATAAAGTCGTAAACTCATGGGTAAATTATTCCTTCCTTATCTCCCTCACTTACGTCCCACAAAGTTATTGACTTGTAGAACATGCTGAGAACATTTAATGTCTGAATCTCCTCAATAATATGCCTCAATTATTGTGAATTCCAAATTGTTATTAAATCTGTATTGCGTAGAACGCAAGCGAGATCATGACCCTCTCGAAAATGCGTCAACAGGAAGGTTTCTATGTTTTTGATCACCCTCTCTTTGCATGTAAGGAATTAAATAATTGATCTTTACTCAAGGAAATCATATTCTAACAGTTTGAAATTCGTCAGATTAAACCCATTTGCTCCATTATCACGACCTTGCAGCAAATAGCTGGATTGTCCTTTTCTAGTGTGCATATGAGTGGTCTCTCATGATGTCATGATCACTTGTGCTGCTACTCATGTTCTTATGTGAACATGTGTTGCTACGTTGAGTCAAATGATGTCAGTGTGGTCTCTGTAAATAGCATTTCTGTAAGTGAAAATTGATGCATTTCTTGTAAGACTGGTGTAAATAAACAACACAAGGATGTTCACCAATCCACACACTAGAAAATGAAGGGACGACGACGTTTCGGTCGTTTCGGTCCGTCCTGGATCATTCTCGAGTCGATTGTGAGAATGGACCGTTCTCAAGTCACAATTGACTTGAGAATGGTCCAGGACGGACCGAAACGTACCTCGTCCCTTCATTTTCGAGTATGTGGATTGGTCAACATACTTCAGCCACGTTATTGTGACTCATCACTTGCAACCCAAGGATGCTCTGTTCTGTGACAATTTTTTGGCCTGAAAGTATGTACTTTAGATCATGAGAAAATAAGAAAAACAGGACGAACCCATATCGAAATGAAGACAAATTTACAAGATTTTTAAGTGCATTAAAATGTGATGATTTCAGACCCCGAATGTTTGAAAATCTCCAAAAAAAATTTGAGGGGGGAATGAGTTTTATTCCTGTCGTGATAGAACACGAGGTAAAAACCCACATGCCACCATAAACAGGGGGTGTCGTGTGGCCCTTGTTAGGCATCGTAGTCAAGCATGTTGTGTCATAAATTTAATATCCAGTCAGCAGTGCGGTAAACTAGATTGCCCTGTAGATACACTGCTGCTGAAGACACACGCTTCGATCACCCTACCAATAACAGTTCACTATTAACTGGACACACTTAAATCACTCTTTACATTCCACACATAACTGTAGAAACCATTGTATTGTATACCTGTTTTATATATATATATATATATATATATATATATATATATATATATATATATATATAAATATATATATATATATACCTTGTATCTCTAATATGTTCACCTCGTATACACCTCATTCCCTTAAGTGCGTATGAACCAATTCACACAGACGAAGCGAGCTGGGCCCAAGAACTGAAGCTTGTCCATCATAAAAGGTAGAGTTAGGTAATCCCGCACACATGAAAAAGACTGACTGATGATGAACCAGTTTAGTATACATACGAGTATACATGTCAGTCATTCCAACCAATATACATATCAGGAATACCAGTTATACATTCATGATATTCATACCAGGCACACATGTAAGAAATACCAGGTAAATATACCTGCTATACATACACAAATTGAAAGGCTATGGGCAGAAATTAGGGTAAATACACAAAGAAGATAATAGGCAAGGATATTCTTTCGCAAGTCTCAGATGGTGCCCTAAGATCAAGGATAATATCCTAAGATACAATCTTGCCTTATTCACCTGCATCGCTGAATCCGGTTCCACCGGACGCCAACCATCCGGCAGAGGAAGAGAATGAGGGAGGCGAAAGAGAGGAGAGGAGAGAGAGAGAGAGAGAATAATTTGTGTGTGTTTACTTCCCCATTTGTGTCTGCAGGATCGAGCATTGACTCTTAGATCCCGCCTTTCTAGTTTCGGTTGTTTAAAGCAGTGTGTGTACTCACTTAGTTGTGTGTGTGTGTGTGTGTGTGTGTGTGTGTGTGTGTGTGTGTGTGTGTGTGTGTGTGTGTGTGTGTGTGTGTGTGTGTGTGTGAATTAATATTCATTTAATCAGCATCAATAAATATCATACATTTAGCTTTATGCACTTGTAAATATATAAATATGTTAATGAAAAAGACTTGCTTCGTTCATATATGACTCCGTCTCAGTATCATATTAGCGGATATATTGTCATTGATAAGGACAGGTACACACCCGTGCTATGTGTGCGTGGGTGTATTTTCGTACTCACACCCCATGGCGTGTGTGTGCGTGGTGCGTTGGTTCGTACACATTCCCAGTCTCTGTGTTTGGGTGTTCAACACAGCTACAAATATATTATATGGACACAGGATAAACAAATGTATCATTACTACAATTGTTCTACCTTGTTTGAGGCCAAAACCATCAGTGAAGACATTATTTTCCATTACTCATATTCTGGTTTGAAACGTGAAGCCAGCCAATCAGAAGAGCTTCTATTTGAATGAGCCATTGGGTGCTCACGAAGAGGAGGAGCTCAACCAATGGGAGACAGCCATGAGAAAGGGGGACGCCTAATTCTCTTTAAAGTGCATTACTAACTGTAAAAAAGAACGTGATTGGACAGCTACACAATCGATCAATTCTCACGATTTTCCAATCTGTAAAATATTCATATGTTTTGACTAACGTAAAACGTACGAACCCCACCAACCCACCTAACCAAACGAGGATAATTCGAATTTTTGTCCGATTGGTAGAATCCGTAAGAAATTGCGATGTATTACGCAAAGGGGCACGCAAACATCTTATTTGGCAGGGCGTCACGTGACCGGATGAATCACTAGAACATAGTGATCATCCATCAGTGCCAGACATCATCCATCAGTGCCAGATATCATCCATCAGTGCCAGATATCATCCATCACTGCCAGATATTCTCCACTAACATATATATCTGCTGTCTGAGCCAGATATCAAGCATCAGTGCCGGATATCACCCATCAGAGCCAAATATATCATCCACCAGTGCCAGATATCATCCACCAGTGTTAGATATCATCCACCAGTGCCAGATATCATCCACCAGTGCCAGATATCATCCACCAGTGCCAGATATCATCCACCAGTGCCAGATATCATCCACCAGTGCCAGATATCATCCACCAGTGCCAGATATCATCACACCAGGGCCAGATATCATCCACCAGTGCCAGATATCATCCACCAGTGCCAGATATCATCCACCACTGTCATATATCATCCATTAATGCCAACGGAGCGACCACTCCAGTTCCATTTTCGGTAGAAATAAGAGAAACTGGTATTGGAGCCCAACCTAACCCCCCCCCCCCTAAATAAGAGAGAAGGGGGGGGGGGGTTGAACCCTGCACCACAGGTCATGAAGTGTCCTGGTGACTGTGTGATGAACAGGTTTCTGTTGCAGGAGCTGTAACTCCCTTATCTACAGGTGATTAGTGGAGCCAGGACTCGTTAAGGGGGTGGGTGGGTTAGAGTGCAAGTTAGTGGTGTCCCTTCCTCGCCCATCTAATAGGTCGCCTTTCTAACGGAATCGATCATTCAGTTAACAATGTGATGAATTGATGAAGATTTCCATTAGTTTAGAATTGTTCTTTTTTATGCTTTGGTCTCGATTGGTTATTGGGAGACACACAACACCCATAACTTGCTCTGTTCAAAAGCACACACATGGTTGTGTGGGTGTTGCTGGCAAGCACAAACTAGTAGTCAGCTTGTGTGGGTGTTGCTGGCAAGCACAAACTAGTAGTCAGCTTGTGTGGGTGTTGCTGGCAAGCACAAACTAGTAGTCAGCTTGTGTAGGTGTTGCTGGCAAGCACAAACTAGTAGTCAGCTTGTGTGGGTGTTGCTGGCAAGCACAAACTAGTAGTCAGCTTGTGTGGGTGTTGCTGGCAAGCACAAACTAGTAGTCAGCTTGTGTAGGTGTTGCTGGCAAGCACAAACTAGTAGTCAGCTTGTGTGGGTGTTGCTGGCAAGCACAAACTAGTAGTCAGCTTGTGTAGGTGTTGCTGGCAAGCACAAACTAGTAGTCAGCTTGTGTGGGTGTTGCTGGCAAGCACAAACTAGTAGTCAGCTTGTGTGGGTGTTGCTGGCAAGCACAAACTAGTAGTCAGCTTGTGTGGGTGTTGCTGGCAAGCACAAACTAGTAGTCAGCTTGTGTGGGTGTTGCTGGCAAGCACAAACTAGTAGTCAGCTTGTGTGGGTGTTGCTGGCAAGCACAAACTAGTAGTCAGCTTGTGTGGGTATGGTTGGCAAGCACAAACTAGTAGTCAGCTTGTGTGGGTGTTGCTGGCAAGCACAAACTAGTAATCAGCTTGTGTGGGTGTTGCTGGCAAGCACAAACTAGTAGTCAGCTTGTGTGGGTATGGTTGGCAAGCACAAACTAGTAGTCAGCTTGTGTAGGTGTTGCTGGCAAGCACAAACTAGTAGTCAGCTTGTGTGGGTGTTGCTGTCAAGCACAAACTAGTAGTCAGCTTGTGTGGGTGTTGCTGGCAAGCACAAACTAGTAGTCAGCTTGTGTAGGTGTTGCTGGCAAGCACAAACTAGTAGTCAGCTTGTGTAGGTGTTGCTGGCAAGCACAAACTAGTAGTCAGCTTGTGTGGGTGTTGCTGGCAAGCACAAACTAGTAGTCAGCTTGTGTGGGTGTTGCTGGCAAGCACAAACTAGTAGTCAGCTTGTGTGGGTGTTGCTGGCAAGCACAAACTAGTAGTCAGCTTGTGTGGGTGTTGCTGGCAAGCACAAACTAGTAGTCAGCTTGTGTAGGTGTTGCTGGCAAGCACAAACTAGTAGTCAGCTTGTGTGGGTGTTGCTGGCAAGCACAAACTAGTAGTCAGCTTGTGTGGGTGTTGCTGGCAAGCACAAACTAGTAGTCAGCTTGTGTGGGTGTTGCTGGCAAGCACAAACTAGTAGTCAGCTTGTGTGGGTGTTGCTGGCAAGCACAAACTAGTAGTCAGCTTGTGTGGGTATGGTTGGCAAACATAGTCATTAGAATAGTGAATGAATTTATTTAAAAGGTTACTGTGTGATTTTGTAATTAAAATTATAGTTCTTAATATTGTATTATAAGAACAAGAACTCTTATATTCACAATACCCCACCACTGTTATAATCCTATCCAACTAATTCACATATTCCTATCCAACCCTTCAACGCTCACAAAAACACACTTTCTCAGCTATATGCATTAGGAAAATGAGATAACCTTAAACGGAACATGTAAAAAAAAAATTCAGAATGCAAATCAAGGATTGTTCGAATTAAATTAAAGTGTTTCTTTAAAGTAGATAGATGCGAATGGAATCTAAAGTTATCTGCATAGAGTCGAGGAAAGATCCTTGTCTGTGCATTAGAATCTTAGGTTGGTGTAAGCCAGTGTATCAGGTGCTGGACCGCACTCTCTTCCTTGTAATTAAACTCTTTGGTGAGGGGGTCAATGCAGGTGGGAAGAGGTCTCATTAATGCAGGCTAAGTGGAAAGCGTCTCGAAATGAGAGGTGCAGATTTTTCTCTGAGTGGGAGAGAAAGATGCAGTGAAAGGGAGATAATTAGATTCTGAATGAAAACGGGAAGAATGGGAGTCGAAGAGAGAGAGAGAGAAGCAGGATAATTATTAATGTGAGAGGTAACAAATGCGTGGGAGATGATAGAGAATGCAGAGAAGTGGTGTGAGAGGAGAGAAGGAAATATAGTAGAGACAGGTGTGGACAGACAGAGTTGTTAGTAGAATAGAATAAGATGATGATACCCAATGTCACTCCTCCAATCCAGTGTCACACTAGACTGTCAATTCAGGAATCTAGTTTATCATCAGTAAATCGGGAAGGCCGCTCGACATTTACTCCTTGTTGTGCTCTCATGTAAATTTATGCATTCACTTTCAAGCATAAAAATTTACAAAACATTCAACATCTAATACTGAAGGAAAAAAAAGTGAGAGAAAAATTTTATAGAAGAGAAAATCGCGACAGAACGAGAAAACGCTTAATAACAAAACGAAATAACTAGGAAGAGCAGACAATATAACCAGGAGGAAGAGAAAACTCCAACACACACACACACACACACACACACACACACACACACACACACACACACACACACACACACACACACACACACACACACAATTTCGCTATTCTTTATACAAACTATATATATATATACATACATATATATATATATATATATATATATATATATATATATATATATATATATATATATATATATGTATATATATATACAAACTATTTCGCAAATAGAGTGGTAGACGGTTGGAACAAGTTAAGTGAGAAGGTGGTGGAGGCCAAGACCGTCAGTAGTTTCAAAGCGTTATATGACAAAGAGTGCTGGGAAGACGGGACACCACGAGCGTAGCTCTCATCCTGTAACTACACTTAGGTAATTACACTTAGGTAATTACACACACACACACACACACACACGCTCTTTCTCTCTCTCTCTCTCTCTCTCTCTCTCTCTCTCTCTCTCTCTCTCTCTCTCTCTCTCTCTCTCTCTCTCTCTCTCTCTCTCTCTCTCTCTCTCTCTCTCTCTCCCCTGTTCGTTAGAGAAGAACGCAAGAGATTAAACAAGGAGCATAAATTTTCACACCACAGTAATTTATCTCAACACCCTGGTCGGTGATGCCGGACACTGCCACGCCAACCTCCACACAACGTTTAGATAAAACTCTCAGATACAACAGAAATAAGGTTTTTTCACCGAATTATTTCAAGACTGACATGCATCTTTTCTTCTTTTTCTTATAAATAATACTTTCTGGCAATACCGCTTATAGCAGCAGTATATATATATATATATATATATATATATATATATATATATATATATATATATATATATATATATATATATATATATATATATATATCACTGAACACTTTAATATTTTCTTCTCCTACAACACTTATGTTTTGTTTATTAATTTTAATTATTAATTTTATTACATTGTGTTACAGTTTACAGAAAACACACACACAATATATATATATGTTTTCTTCATAAATGAAGTTGGTTAGCCTCCAGTCAAGAAGAGAGCTTTGTCTACCCATCATCTTCACTCAGAAGTGGCGTCTATCGCTATCTATCGCTATACGACCCACGCACGCACTGAACGTCGGCTTGGTTACCCACCAAAACAAGTTATAGGAAAACATTTCTTGTCAAATCTAATTAGAAAAAGAACACAGAGAAACATAATTATAACAGCCGTGTTTGGTGGTAAGGAGAATAGTGAAAAGTCTTAGTGATAATAAGTTAAAATTTTCGTGTAAATGTTTGTAAAAATAAACAGGTTGAAGTGATTAAAATTCAAAATATATTTTAAATAGTTTTCTTGAATGGCTGTTATGCTAAATGAATAAATTTGGTAAAAAACATAAAATTGGTAAAATTTTGATTAAAAAAGCATCTTGCGAATGAACTAAAAAAATTTAAGCAATTGTAAAGACCATAACATTTGCAGTGTTTTATGGAAGTGAAAAGCACAGTAATATTGACAATTTCAGTTTCAATTGAGTATTTAATCAAGCTGGTGATTGGTTGGCCAGTTTTAGAAGCTCCGGGCGTGGCTGAACCACTGCATTTTTTCACTGAATGGTGAGAAAACAGACTTAAAAAATTCCGAAAATGTTCAAAATTACTACAATTGAAAAAAAATGAAAATTATTTGGAAAATTGGTCGTTTATATTGATCAATTTGGATGGTCGAAGAATCTGGTAGTAAAATTGATATTTGTTATTACAGTGTCAACCACCCATCATTAGGAGTTCCTATTTTAATTAGTTGTTAGGAACAGAGAAATTATGAAGCACAAATAGAAGGCTAATTGCTTTATTCATCCAACAGATTCGTCAAATCACTGTCAATGTTGTTGTAATCGCTCACAGATTAGCATCCTTAGAGTGCTTTTGTCTGAAGATAAGCGTTCGAATTTAAACCACCTGTCTATTTACTTCGACTGTTCGATAGACTAAAAGTCTGGCTTTTGTTGACTATCTTTGGGAATACAGTCCCATAAAAAAATTAATACATAAGGCATTTTTTTTTTTTTTAAAGAAACAGTCAACGTCAAATTAGGTCCTCCGTGGAGACATGTTCATTTCGTTTTCTATATCTGTCACTCCGTAAGAAACTCATCCTTTTAGCCTAATTAAAAACATGCAAACCCTGAAACCAAACAACTTAACTAACTTATCGAGTCCGATGGGCTGACAAGGTGGAAATAGTTCGTTGTTTACCTTAATAACTTGCATTTATTGCCTACGGAAATGTAAACAAAACTCGACCCATTAACTGTGAGGACGGAGTTTACCTGTTGGCCTCTATAAGGTGTAAACCATTGGGAACCCGACCCGGAAAAACAGCGATTCCAGGATTTTCTTTTTAAGCCAACTCATAGCCCAGTCCACAGAGCTTCGGTATGGTTTCGAGACCTATACAGCCCAGGGGAATTTGATTCCAGCTTCCCACCTTGAAGATAGATAATTACTCTGACACCTACGCTGGGATTCAGACAACAGGTAACCACTATCCTCCCCTCTCAATAAGTACGTCTCATTTACAACGTTGTGGTCCCAAACCTTCAAATAACAAACTACTTTGAAAATAGCTTAGATTAGATAATCTAATCAAATCATCTCACCAAGATGAGATGGTGAGATGCTTGGGGGGGGGGGGGGGGGTTTGTACGTTTCAGATAAAACACGCATTTATTTATTTATTTACTTATTTATTTATTTATATACAAGAAGGTACATTGGGTTTGTGAGAATACATAGCACACTTTCAATCTTGTAAAGCCACTAGTACGCGCAGCGTTTCGGGCAGGTCCTTAATATAACAGACAATTTTAAGTAGGTAAATTCTAGCAGAATTAACAAAATGCCCGAAACGTTTCTGCCCGAAACGTTTCTGCCCGAAACGCTTTGCGTAATAGTGGCTTTAGGCATTGTATGTACTAGCTCTATCTATAAAGCCAACAAACTTTGTAAAATCTCTTTATGTATGTACCTTTGCCTAAATAAAAATTATTATAAAAATTATTATTATTATTATTATAAAATGATAACAGATCCGTAGCATTTTGTATTTTATATATTGTGGCATGACAAGAGAGCGCGCTGCGCTATGAACTTGACCCGAAAACACTCACAGGTAGAACCTTCCTACCTTGACGTACGATAATTGCTTCGACACCTACCGCTCACCTCCAGAACAAGAGGCCACTACGCCGGGTAAACTCGGAAGGGAGGACGGCTCAGGTACATATAGCTGGTTTACCTTGCAAGACTCACTAACAATAGTTCATGAATGGTGATTCTCTCCGCCCATCCATTGAGCGTCGTGAGGGGTGTGGATGTCATTGTACTCGGTGCCCAGGTGGGTGTGGCCTTGATGGATTAAATGATAGTAAAGATTTGATGGATTCAATGATAGTAAAGATGTAAACAAAGGGAGATTGAGCGAGTGAGTCTAAGCAGTTGGGTCGTGAGCTTTATATGATGTGATGAGCTTTATAGTGTTGTTGTGGTTTTAGATTTAGCTACTCAGAATGAAATGTACATGTAGCACGGGCTATGGTGAGCCCGTATTGAGCTTTATATAGTGTGATGAGGTCTATACGGTGACCTTATCTACCTCTGCTAAAATATTAGTATCTACAGGGTAGTGAAGTCTATATAGCCCATTGTGTTCCCCCAAAGAGCCTTATTGTACCTGTTGCGTTATAATTTAACAATTCTGGCGTTCGAGTTCATTGTGGAATCTGGCATTAAAGTTGTGGATGGAGGTGGCTTCCACAACGTCATCTCTCAGGGCATTCCACTTGTTAACCAACCCGTACACGGTACAAGTAGTTACTTACGTGCCTTAAATCCATCTGTGTTTCTACTTATGCCCTTATGTTTCTACTTATGTCTTAGATTCTTTCCCACTGAAGAGGCTTTACATGCCCAACCACTTGGGCTGGAAGGTAGAACGACGGTCTTGCTTCATGAAGGTCGGCGTTCAATCCTCGACCGTCCATATTTGGTTGGGCACCATTGCCTATATATATATATATATATATATATATATATATATATATATATATATATATATATATATATATATATATATATATATATATATATATATATAGTGTGTGTGTGTATTACCCAGCAACTGGAAAACAATAATATATTCATCTGTGTTTGGACACAAAAACACTTATCAATTACTAATTTTCTCACCTGTTTCGCGTCAATTAATATGTGTACCGGTATGTTCATCACAACACCTGTTGCTGCGGCCTTAAAGCCCTCATTATGCTGCCTTACTTGTAACCGGAAAACATCAATAACCCAAATTGCGCTCCATATCTGCAATGATGCGAGAGAGAGAGAGAGAGAGTTCAGTCTGCTAACAGGGGATTCCAAGGCTTATATTACGATATCTACCTGTGTAAAAGAGAGAGAGAGAGAGTTCAGTCTGCTAACAGGGGATCCGAAGGCTTATATTACGATATCTACCTGTGTAAAAGAGAGAGAGAGAGAGAGAGAGAGAGAGAGAGAGAGTTAAGTCTGCTAACAGGGGATCCGAAGGCTTATATTACGATACCTACCTGTGTAAAAGAGAGAGAGAGAGAGAGAGAGAGAGAGAGTTAAGTCTGCTAACAGGGGATCCGAAGGCTTATATTACGATACCTACCTGTGTAAAAGAGAGAGAGAGAGAGAGAGAGAGAGAGAGAGAGAGAGAGAGTTAAGTCTGCTAACAGGGGATCCGAAGGCTTATATTACGATACCTACCTGTGTAAAAGAGAGAGAGAGAGAGAGAGAGAGTTAAGTCTGCTAACAGGGGATCCGAAGGCTTATATTACGATACCTACCTGTGTAAAAGAGAGAGAGAGAGAGAGAGAGAGAGAGAGAGTTAAGTCTGCTAACAGGGGATCCGAAGGCTTATATTACGATACCTACCTGTGTAAAAGAGAGAGAGAGAGAGAGAGAGAGAGAGAGAGTTAAGTCTGCTAACAGGGGATCCGAAGGCTTATATTACGATACCTACCTGTGTAAAAGAGAGAGAGAGAGAGAGAAGAGAGAAGAGAGAAAGAGAGAGAGAGGGTGAGAGAACGAAGCTGGCCAATCTTGAAGGTGCTGCACAGCGTCATTCATTGTTACTGTCGATAAAAAGATATTATTATCTCCTGTTGGATGATGTCTTCCATATGGTCTTTTTTTCCCTATTAGTGAAGGTCAGGAAATTGTGCGGGTGTGGTGGGTCGACGAAGGCCATTCACACATTATGCACCACATTTCTGACGCTATATTCCATAGCGTCAAAAATCCGGTGGTTGAATGAAACTAAAAACGACCATATATTAACGCTGTTTTCATTCGTTATTTATATGTTTCTTCATGAGTATTTAAACGCAGAAATATTCATTTATGAATACTGTGAGGAATTCATGTTTACGCAAGCCGATGTTCATGTATATGTGCAGGCGATGAGTCACAATAACGTGGCTAAAGTAAGTTGACTAGACCACACACTAGAAGGTGAAGGGATGACGACATTTCGGTCCGTCCTGGACCATTCTCAAGTCGATTCTTGAGAAACGTCGTCGTCCCTTCACCTTCTAGTGTGTGGTCTGGTCAGCTTCATGTATATGTCTTACTGGTTTGTGTATTTGGGTGTTTTTTTGTGACGATTCATTTTGTAATTAGGTACTGTTGGGATTGGTAGCTATTGAACAGTTCCAAGCTCCTGCACCATCAGCTTTAAGAGTGGGGAGTCTCAGCTTTGAGAAATATTTTAATAACATTGGGTTATTTAACTTTTTGGTTGTATTCCACACCCATGTGGCTTGGGTGTTGAATTCCACACCCTGGTGGTTGGCTATTATATTCCACACCACTTGTGGGATGATGTTGTATTTTACAACCGGTTGGCTCGCTGTTGTATGCAACACCCTGGAGGCTTGGGTGGTTGTAAGGTCGGGGCTTGATGGAGCTACTGACTTGTCTGATCATGTGGTGGATGATGTTTGGCAGGTTATAGTTATAGAGGTTATCTTGAGATGATTTCGGGGCTTTAGTGTCCCGCGGCCCGGTCCTCGACCAGGCCTCCACCCCCAGGAAGCAGCCCGTGACAGCTGACTAACACCCAGGTACCTATTTTACTGCTAGGTAACAGGGGCATAGGGTGAAAGAAACTCTGCCCATTGTTTCTCGCCGGCGCCTGGGATCGAACCCAGGATCACAAGTCCAGCGTGCTGTCCGCTCGGCCGACCGCACCATAATGAACATATGTTCTACTTCTGTTTTGTATGTTAAAATGAAAACATTTTTATGTTAATTTCTTTCTGCAAATAATGATGATAAAGTGCAATAAAGGTATGATTGAAACAATGGAAAATTGTTAAATCCTAAATATGTCTTGATTCTTATGCAGGCGATGAGTCACAATAACGTGGCTGAAGTATGTTGACCAGACCACACACTAGAAATTGAAGGGACGACGACGTTTCGGTCCGTCCTGGACCATTCTCAAGTCGATTGTCCCTTCGAAACGTCGTCGTCCCTTCAATTTCTAGTGTGTGGTCTGGTCAACATGTCTTGATTCTTATACTTGAAATATTGTATACGTTGCTGTCTCCATCGTACCAGTAGTGGTGGTACCAGTAGCAGCTCATTGTAGTGCCTTGTTTTGCACTGCTTGTGACTGTTATAAATGAATTTTCTTTGATGTATTTGAAGGATATTCGAGATGCTGGTGAACTAGAGACTTGTATAAGTGTATTTGTGTGTTCGTGGCAAGGTTATGCAATCTTCTTGGTTTGTCGATATCAAAAGCGAGAGAGAGAGAGAGAGAGATCAGTCCAGATAATCCAAGGGCAACAGAGTTTTTACCTACCATTAATTAGTTGGCTTTCATGCAGGTACACATGTTAAAAAATGTGGTCGCGTGAAATCTCCATGCGTACACACCCGCCCCGATACACACACACACACACACACACGTGCACTCAGTCACTCAACTTCAAGGAGATGTACACACTCGCCGTCACACGCACACACTACATATGTAATACATAACACTATGCAACCTGACCATTACTGAAACTACCGTCCTAAAATGACAGAACTTATAGTGAATATTGATGAAATGTACAAAAATGGACTTTTGAACTCAATTATCAATTAGCCAATTATCAACCTAATCTTCCCTCAATTAGCCAATTATCAACCTAACCTTCCCTACGCCTAAATAGGTAATTGCCTTAGCCTAATATACGCAATATTAAGCTTAATTTAATACATAGTTATTCTACCTTAATTTAATACCATAGTTATTCTTGAAATTGTTAGGCTTGAGTGTTCCTGTCTCTCTGTGGTTTCTTATGAAATCAGTAATACGGATTGTTAACTTATTTCAGAAGCTTCAGTCCCCATTCTGTATCCTCGATCCATAGTCACTATATGTACTGTTATTTTTGGGTGGTAGGTTAAAGATATTAGATCAATAATCTGCTCGAGATTACATGAAAAAATCTATTTTGTTTTCCATTTTTTTATGTTTTAAGGGTTTTTATTTCTAAAGTTAATTAATACTATTTTCGTCCAACAGAAAATGATCAAATTTCGAGCGAGAAAACACACATTTTTTTCACATCAAAATGAGCGCATTTTCTTATGATTTATTTTATTGTGTACAACTAAATTATGGTTTAGTGGGTAGTGATGGTCACTGTATACGTGATATTCTCACCATGTGTTGCTATATTATTACTGACAATGACCAGAATTTATAGTTTGTAGTACATGATCACTCAGGTTGTGGCTCCCTCTGTACGCATGTGCATCAAACAGCCGAGGCCTCGTCTTATAAATAAACGATAAATTCTCGTTAATTCACCTGACAATCTTGAGGTTATCTTGAGATGATTTCGGGGCTTTAGTGTCCCCGCGGCCCGGTCCTCGACCAGGCCTCCACCCCCAGGAAGCAGCCCGTGACAGCTGACTAACACCCAGGTACCTATTTACTGCTAGGTAACGGGCATTCAGGGTGAAAGAAACTTTGCCCATTTGTTTCTGCCTCGTGCGGGAATCGAACCCGCGCCACAGAATTACGAGTCCTGCGCGCTATCCACGGGTTCGGTTCGTAACGATAGCGGGTTCGACAAACCCATTGTTTATGAACGAAAAATACTTTACACACGGCACACTGATATGCCGTTCGATTTTTTTTCGAACGGCGTTTGATGAATTTTTTTTCAGTGTTCCAGTTGTTCCTCTCGTTCGTTCGAGTCGTTCGTTTGAGTCGTTCCAACCCATCATCAAAACAATTGGGTGTGACGTTCACCATGAATAAGTCAAATACTGTTCAAATTGGCACAAGCAAATACTTGTGCTTCCAGCAGTAACTGGTGACATGGAATTGGTCGTTTCCGTACAAAAATACGACGTATTGGTGGCAAAAAAATCCGTAGCTGATTTATATTTTTGACATTAATATTCCACGATATAACCCATTACATTACCTTAGTTAATAACAAAATCCTCAACGCATCCCATTATTTAGCTATCAAACTAGTAGTTAAAAGTAGCTCACAGTACAATTACCAGACGGGCATAATTAGGTGTGTCATAACGGTAGTTATTATGTACGCTAATGACGGTTGCTAGGTGGTATTAGCATATTTTGTTACGGTTTGTTGAGTAAGTGAGTTGGGGGGATATAGTTTCTTGTGTTTGCTGTGCCAGAGATTGGCTTAGTGAATCTTGTATGGAGGTCTTCGTTACGGTCTGTGCTGGCTTTAATTGCTGCCTCCAGGGGATGGGGGCGGGGGGGGGTCAGAAACTCTTTGGGGATGGGTGGTGGGTGGAAGTCAAACACCTTCTGGGGGATAGGTAGAAGTCAGATATTCTCAAGGGAGGATGATGAACCCTTTAGATGAGTCTACCTTCCCTGGAAACACAAACCGAAACTGTCTCTATTTTCCACTTGTTACAACTAGTAATAAAGTTGTTACATCGTGGCTTAACGTGTTTATGACGATATTAGAACGTTCTTACAACTTGCTATATTGGTTGTTATAACTGGTTAGGTGTTAAAACTTGTTCGAACGTTGTACCAACGTCGAAGTTTCGGTGTGTGTTTGGCGGGGTTAGACTCCCTCTAGTCTAGGGGAGGTTGACAGGTAGGTTCAGACACCCTCTAAGGGAGGGGAGGTCAGTGGGTGTCACCCCTCCCTTAGGGTAAGGGATGTGGGTCTGGATCAAACGAACTTGAAAGTCAGGAAAATGCGTGAGAGTCAGACTCGATTAGGGGTAGTGTGGGGTCAGCAATCCTCAGGAAGAGAGGGTAGGAGGGAAGAAGTCAGATTCGGAGATCAGTGTGAAGATCACTCAGCTTCATGGGAGAGTTTTGTGGTCAGCTAGCCTCAAGGTTGAACTTCAGACAGCCTCAGGGAATGGGTATGGGTCAATGAGCCTCGGAGAAGATATGGGGGTCTCACACGCCCTCGGGAAAGAGAATGGGGGTCCTCATACCCCCAATCTAAATGCGGAAGAGTATTTAGTGAATCCGATATTTACATCCTAATGAATCCTAATCGAGTCAATCACAGACAAAAAATATATAGGTAGTCTAAGGAAATGCTATGACTAGCGTCAGAGCTAAGAAGTAACTGGAGGTCCGGGACATGATTACGACATACAAAATTATAATGAAAAAATACAGAACAGGCAAGGAAAACTTATTTTAATAGGTTGGAACATAGAATGATGGGATGCAGGTGGAAAATAAATACACCATTAACTCTCATTCACAGGCCTCTCACCCACGCCTGCCTCTCAGCCCACGCCTGCCTCTCCCCTACGCCTGCCTCTCCCCCACGCCTGCCTCTCCCCCACACCTGCCTCTCCCCCACGCCTGCCTCTCCCCCACACCTGCCTCTCCCCCACACCTGCCTCTCCCCCACACCTGTCTCTCCCCCACACCTGTCTCTCCCCCACACCTGCCTCTCCCCCACTCCTACCTAACCTTCGTCGCCCACATCTCAACTTTTCAACAAAAAGAGGCATCAGAGTATTTTCTCCTGACCTGCTTACCAAGATCCCCCGCTTGTTTTTACCGGGGCGGCCAATCGTTAAACCCAGTCCTCGTAGGCATCTCTAGCCTTCAGAGCCACACACTTGACTGATAAACCATCAGCAGCTGCAACACCGCGACACAATGCGCTCTGGGCATTCACACGAAGGCATCTCCCACCTACAGCATCGTATGGGACGGGACGACTCCCGTCTACAGTGTACAGATCTCCTGAAGGACATAATACAGCTTCTGACTTTCCTCTTTCTTATGGAATCTCTTGGTCCAGAGAGCAGAGAATCAGGAATCCCTTTCCTCAGGGTTTATGTTCGAATCCCATCTAGTGCTGTAATGAATAATTCAATCTCGAAATTAGAGAAATGCTGAGTTACTGCTGATTAAAATGTCTATGACACTTAGACTCATTATTTGTTTGTCTTAAGATTTTTGAAGGGAGGTGAATCAACACTTTTTTTTATTTACGGCTGCACTAGACTATATGAAGGGTTATATAGTGTGTGTCAAGAGCCAGCTGTGTGATACTAAGGTACCTGGTCATTTATACAGCTGCCCTAGACTATATGAAGGGTTACACAGTGTGTGTCAAGAGCCAGGTGTGTGATACTAAGGTACCTGGACATTTATACACCTGCCCTAGACTATATGAAGGGTTATATGGTGTGCGTCAAGAGCCAGCTGTGTGATACTAAGGTACCTGGACATTTATACAGCTGCCCTAGACTATATGAAGGGTTACACAGTGAGTCAGGAACTGGCTGTGTGAAGCCATATAATCCCCCATATCGCAGGATGGCTAGTCATGTGGCTAGGGCCGTATGACCAGTAGCCTGTACAAGCGTTCTTTGACGCATTATGAAAATATTACAATTGACTACATAATGGTCCAGGACGGACCGAATCGTCATCGTCTCTTCACTTTCTAATGTGTGGTTTGGTCAACAAAAAAGCAGCTAATTCGTGTTATAAACCCATTCATATACATCTGCAGCTACCCTAGACAGAGAGAATGGAACTATTAGGGAAAAAACGCCTAGCCATTACGACTATATAGCACTGGGAAGGGATCAGGATAAGGATTAGGGATGGGACGTGGGAAAGGAATGTTGAGGAGTACAGAGAGCAAGTTATTATAATTAAAAGTCTACGGGTTTTGCACAATAACTTAATGCCGTGCTGTCGTTAAATTGAAGCAGTTTACATCATAGCGGTTTACGGGCTATTCATACCCGTGCCACCTCTTGGGTGGCCTAATCTTCATCAGTCACCATAGTGGTGATAAGGATTATGTATATCTGACCCATAATCCCCTAGAATATGGATCAGCATCACCCCAATCAAACACCCCCCCCCCCCACTACACCCCAACTGACCTTCAACTCCAATCTCCCCCAAATCCAATCACCCTATACAATGCATGATTAATAAGCGCAAGAACTGCCTGTTGAATCTCCAATAGTGATTAGTAAAGGGAAATCTGGAATGATTAAAAGGGACTCAAATTAGAAAGTAAAAAATTCCAGATGTAGTGAAAGGAACACTTTTGTTGAGTACAAATTAATATTTGTTGTGGTGTTAGAAGGCTGTCATGGCAGTCGACTGATGGTTAAGAGGTGGGGTCCAGGAACTGGAGATCAACCCCTATAAGCATAACAGAATGCGGTATATTCACTACTCACACGTCGTAGTATCAAAAAGCAATTTAGGTAAGTCATAATAAATATGAATATCTGTATGGATTATATTATGTATAATGGATGACATTAACCTAACTCTCTCTTTTTTTTTCTCTCTCTCTCTCTTTGTCTCTCTTTGTCTCTCTCTCTTTCTCTCTCTCTCTCTCTCTCTCTCTCTCTCTCTCTCTCTCTCTCTCTCTCTCTCTCTCTCTCTCTCTCTCTCTCTCTCTCTCTCTCTCTCTCTGTCTCTCTCTCTCTCTCTCTCTCTCTCTCTCTCTCTCTCTCTCTCTCTCTCTCTCTCTCTCTCTCTCTCTCTCTCTCTCTCTCTCTCTCTCTCTCTCTTTCTCTCTGTCTCTCTCTCTCTCTCTCTCTCTCTCTCTCTCTCTCTCTCTCTCTCTCTCTCTCTCTCTCTCTCTCTCTCTCTCTCTCTCTTGCTGAACCCAAGGGATGCAATTACTGCGAGACCAAACTAGTAACCCAGCTTGCGGTCATCGGGTACTCTGAGAATTGGTGTAATGGCCCTCATGCCCAGGGCACTGGTACTCCCAGAGAGTACACCGTGTTACTGAGAGTACTACACCTTGTGTGCGTGTGTAGTTGTACTCGCCGAGTTGAGCTTGCGGGGGTTGAGCTCTGGCTCTTTGGTCTCGCCTCTCAACTGTCAATCAACTGATGTACAGGTTCCTGAGCCTTCTGGGCTCTATCATATCTACACTTGAAGCTGTGTATGGTGTCAGCCTCCACCACATCCTAATGCATTCGATTTGTTAATCACTCTGACACTAAAAAAGTTCTTTCTAATATCTCTGTGGCTCATTTGGGCACTCAGTTTCCACCTGTGTCCCCTTGTGCGTGTGCCCCTTGTGTTAAATAGCCTGTCTTTATCTACCCTATCAATTCCCTTGAGAATCTTGTATGTGCAGATCATCTCTCTCTCACCACATTCAGAATCTTAAATGTGGTGTTTGTATGTGTGTGTACTCACCTAATTGTACTCACCTAATTGTGCTTGCGGGGGTTGAGCTTTGGCTCTTTGGTCCCGCCTCTCAACTGTCAATCAACTGGTGTACAGATTCCTGAGCCTACTGGGCTCTATCATATCTACATTTGAAACTGTGTGTGTGTGTGTGTGTGTGTGTGTGCGTGTGTGTGTGTGTGTGTGTGTGTGTGTGTGTGTGTGTGTGTGTGTGTGTGTGTGTGTGTGTGTGTGTGTGTGTGTGTGTTTGGATGACTTTCACCCTCTATGGCCTGTACTGATTTGTTTTAATGATTTACTTCTATAGTGAAGCTGCCGATACTCCTACGTCAGTTTTCCGGTGTTTTAAATTATACTAACACGTCGCTTTTCTAACGGATTAGTCGATTGGGGGGGTGCCTGAGGTGAGAGGACAGGTGTACCTCACACCACACCACCCCCTCCCCAAACGCTTCCGTCTTGGTGTCGGTATACTCACCGTTGACTTCACCTTTGACTTTAACCTTCAAACCTTTCATTATATTTACCAGGCGTCAAAATAATCCGGAAGATTTGGTCTGCCGGTCACTCGTAACGGGTCGTGATATTGTCCAGTAGGAGCTGATTGTGTTGTATTGTCCAGCTGGAGCTGATTGTGTTGTATTGTCCAGTAGGAGCTGTTTGTGTTGTATTGTCCAGCTGGAGCTGTTTGTGTTGTATTGTCCAGTAGGAGCTGTTTGTGTTGTATTGTCCAGTAGGAGCTGTTTGTGTTGTATTGTCCAGTAGGAGCTGTTTGTGTTGTATTGTCCAGCTGGAGCTGTTTGTGTTGTATTGTCCAGTAGGAGCTGTTTGTGTTGTATTGTCCAGTAGGAGCTGTTTGTGTTGTATTGTCCAGTAGGAGCTGTTTGTGTTGTATTGTCCAGTAGGAGCTGTTTGTGTTGTATTGTCCAGTAGGAGTTGTTTGTGTTGTATTGTCCAGCTAGAGCTGTTTGTGTTGTATTGTCCAGCTGGAGCTGTTTGTGTTGTATTGTCCAGCTGAAGCTGTTTGTGTTGTATTGTCCAGCTGAAGCTGTTTGTGTTGTATTGTCCAGCTGGAGCTGTTTGTGTTGTATTGTCCAGTAGGAGCTGTTTGTGTTGTATTGTCCAGTAGGAGCTGTTTGTGTTGTATTGTCCAGTAGGAGCTGTTTGTGTTGTATTGTCCAGCTGAAGCTGTTTGTGTTGTATTGTCCAGCTGAAGCTGTTTGTGTTGTATTGTCCAGCTGGAGCTGTTTGTGTTGTATTGTCCAGTAGGAGCTGTTTGTGTTGTATTGTCCAGTAAGAGCTGTTTGTGTTGTATTGTCCAGTAGGAGCTGTTTGTGTTGTATTGTCCAGTAGGAGCTGTTTGTGTTGTATTGTCCAGTAGGACCTGCTTGTGTTGTATTGTCCAGTAGGACCTGCTTGTGTTGTATTGTCCAGTAGGAGTTGTTTGTGTTGTATTGTCCAGTAGGAGTTGTTTGTGTTGTATTGTCCAGCTAGAGCTGTTTGTGTTGTATTGTCCAGCTGGAGCTGTTTGTGTTGTATTGTCCAGCTGAAGCTGTTTGTGTTGTATTGTCCAGCTGAAGCTGTTTGTGTTGTATTGTCCAGCTGAAGCTGTTTGTGTTGTATTGTCCAGTAGGAGCTGTTTGTGTTGTATTGTCCAGCTGAAGCTGTTTGTGTTGTATTGTCCAGCTGAAGCTGTTTGTGTTGTATTGTCCAGTAGGAGTTGTTTGTGTTGTATTGTCCAGTAGGAGCTGTTTGTGTTGTATTGTCCAGTAGGAGTTGTTTGTGTTGTATTGTCCAGTAGGAGTTGTTTGTGTTGTATTGTCCAGCTGAAGCTGTTTGTGTTGTATTGTCCAGTAGGAGCTGTTTGTGTTGTATTGTCCAGTAGGAGCTGTTTGTGTTGTATTGTCCAGTAGGAGCTGTTTGTGTTGTATTGTCCAGTAGGAGCTGTTTGTGTTGTATTGTCCAGTAGGAGTTGTTTGTGTTGTATTGTCCAGTAGGAGTTGTTTGTGTTGTATTGTCCAGCTGAAGCTGTTTGTGTTGTATTGTCCAGTAGGAGCTGTTTGTGTTGTATTGTCCAGTAGGAGCTGTTTGTGTTGTATTGTCCAGTAGGAGCTGTTTGTGTTGTACTGTCCAGTAGGAGCTGTTTGTGTTGTATTGTCCAGTAGGAGCTGTTTGTGTTGTATTGTCCAGTAGGAGCTGTTTGTGTTGTATTGTCCAGTAGGAGCTGTTTGTGTTGTATTGTCCAGTAGGAACTGTTTGTGTTGTATTGTCCAGTAGGAGCTGTTTGTGTTGTATTGTCCAGTAGGAGCTGTTTGTGTTGTATTGTCCAGTAGGAGCTGTTTGTGTTGTATTGTCCAGTAGGAGCTGTTTGTGTTGTATTGTCCAGTAGGAACTGTTTGTGTTGTATTGTCCAGTAGGAGCTGTTTGTGTTGTATTGTCCAGTAGGAGCTGTTTGTGTTGTATTGTCCAGCTGGAGCTGTTTGTGTTGTATTGTCCAGTAGGAGTTGTTTGTGTTGTATTGTCCAGCTGGAGCTGTTTGTGTTGTATTGTCCAGCACAATCCTCTAATCAAGGCGGGTGAGAACTTCTCTGAGACTATCAACTTGACCTCTGAGGAGATTCGAACCCTGCGACTCACAACCCTGACGCTAACGACTTGAGAACCCTGACGCTAACCACTTGACAACCCTGACGCTAACCACTTGACAACCCTGACGCTAACCACTTGACAACCCTGACGCTAACCACTTGACAACCCTGACGCTAACCACTTGACAACCCTGACGCTAACCACTTGACAACCCTGACGCTAACCACTTGACAACCCTGACGCTAACCACTTGACAACCCTGACGCTAACCACTTGACAACCCTGACGTCGTAAAAGCTATACAACCGGATTTCTTCTGAAATCATAGGAAGATCCTCTTTGGTTGAGGTCCTCTGGTGTGTTTAGCGATCCGTGTCTGTCCTCGGCTCGCATCCTAAGGGGAGCGTAGTTAAATCCCCGGGTTGGATAGAAACGGTTGTGCATTGTCTGTTTCACCTGATGCTCCTGTTCACCTAGCAGTAAATTGGTATCTGAGAGTAAGCAATTGTTGTGATTGGCATCAAACCTTCTCTTTCTTGCCTAGTCCTCCTCTTTCCCCACAATTGTAATGGTTTTTTAGTTATGCATTGTTCATAATTGTTCATTGTTCAATTGTTCATAATTGTTCATAATTTGTTCATTGTTCATTTATACTAATTGTTCAGTGCCTGCACGACTTTTAAATTAAAATATTTGGCTATAAATGCGGTAGTTCAACATGAGTGACCTCAGTGGCATTCTATTGAAAGGTTATGTATTGTTTTCATCAATAACAACTAAGAACGCGTCCAGCCACTTGGACTCCTCGGCACAAAGCGGGTCTTGCTTTTTGCAGGACGGCGTTCGATTCCCGATGGCCCAAAGACCCATGGTCTTAATGGGTCTTTATCTACTGTCGAACCCAGAGAAAGAACCCTTGTGAACGTGCCAGAGTGCCATCCTCCAGTAACCAGATGTTCAGCTTGCTGGCCCAGATCTTCCAAGGTTGGAAGGAATGGTTGGGCACCATTCCTTTCCTCCGTCCCATCCCAAATTCTTATCCCGATCCTTTCCAAGTGCTATACAGTCGTAATGGCTTGGCGCTTTCTTCTGATAATTCCCCCGTGCTGGGCAAACTACTCGTAATCTCTTGAGAAGCTGAACAGAACAGGAGGGTGAGAGAGGGGTCCCCTTTGTTGTATTATCTCTGCTGAACTGATATCATGTTCACCAAACAGTGAGCATGATATCAGTGTCGATTCAGTGTCTATTCTGTGCTATATCATCCTCTCCTCCTGCTCTGTTTAATAATTTACAAGTATTTTTGGAGTCTAATTTCTGTACTACCTTATCTGATGATAGATTGTTAATATAGGCCTGAGAAGTAGGCCCTTTAGCTGTACAGATTTGTAGGATCCCACATCCAAGCCGATTGGGCTGGAGATTAAGCTTGGGAACGAATCGGTGGATAGTTCCTACGGAAATGGGTCTAATCCCACAATCCTTTTTTTTTTAAACGCGTAGAGATGATGAAAATAAAATTATTTTAATGGCATCAACAAACAGACCAATTGACAGCTGATTGCAAACGCTGTGATCTTTGATAGGAGATTCTCTGAAACCTCTGAAACTACTGTAACTTCACCGATAAGTGGTCAAGCCTTTTGTCTGATGTTTAGGGTTAGGATAATGATGTAATGACCTTGAAACTTCAAACTTTTTCAAGAACTATAGTGATCACTGTTGTTGTTATAGATTCAGCTACTTGGAACAAGTTCCAAGTAGCACGGGCTATGGTGAGCCCGTAACTTACCTGGCACAGGAGGGGAGTGATCACTGACTGATAACGAAACGGGTTCTGAGATGAAGAGGGAATCACTACTGTTCTTGGAAGGACTTTTTCTCTCAATTTCTGGAGTGTTATCTTCATTATTGGGCAAAATGTTATCTTTATGGCTGATTATCCTCAGTCCTCCCACAGTACAGCCCTCTTCATTTATTTTTGACTGACTGTTGTTCTTAATTTCTTTCTGTCACTGGAGGTCTTATTTGGTCTGTCTGGGCTGTGTTTGTGTTGATGGAGGAGGTTTAATTATTGTGGCAGAGACGGCTAGATTATTGTGCACCCTATACTCCTCCAATGAGCAATAGTGCAAATGGGGGAATTATAGAGAGCACAAAAGGTCTCAATGAGACCTTTAGCAGATATTTTTACATTACCAATTACATCTAACCTGCCCATCTTATAATTATAATAAACCCCAGTTACAAACATGTTTAATTACAATATATATTTTTATCCTAAGTCTGGGGATAAAGCTATCCTATTACTGTCTCCTCATTCGGTGGTTATAATAGGAGCTGCCTCGTAGGGGCCAATAGCCCCTCAGCAGTTCTTATTCCTACTACTATCCCCTCTACTACACCTTACTTTGCTCCTCACCTCTCTCTCTTGCCTATTTATTGCCTGTCTCTACTTCCTCATCACATTACGGGCTATTCATGCCCGTGCCACCTCTTGGGTGGCTTAATCTTTATCAATCTTCCTCATCACCACGGGAGACATCTCCCGTCACGCAGGGCACAGTCGCACCTCCACAGATCTCCAGTATCAGCTCTTGATACTGGTAATAGCTCAAAAGGGCAACCACTTACGGGCTATTCATGCCCGTGCCACCTTTTGCATGGCTTCATCTTTATCGATCAATCTTCCTCATCACAATCGACTTGAGAATGGTCCAGGACGGACCGAAACGTCGTCGTCCCTTCACCGTCTAGTGTGTGGTCTAGTCAACATATATTTTAAGTAATAATAAAGTATAATGTTGTCTGGTCTGGTGAAATTACTTCTAATAAGTGATGCAGATAGTAACTTTCCTCCTCTCTCGCTGGTACTGTAAAATGTGCTTTTCCAAAGAGGAACATATTATGACGGGTCTTGATGGAGCCACCGGCTTCAATGCTTCTATACCCACTATTCTCTTTCCTCATTTCCGAATTAGGTTTCTAACCATCTATGAATGAAGTTTACCCATTACAAGTTTACCATGCAAACTCACTAGTTTACATATAAATATGCTAGTTCGCCACGAACTTTAAGTGGAAAACCATTATTCTTATCTAGAATCAAATACAAGTTAATTAATAATTGATTAACTGGTACGAATATATTAATATCACTAAAGAGCATGTTATACATTATCGGTGATAAAGTTTTGCCTGTGTACTTGGGCCAGGTTTTTCCAACAGTGATACAGTGGTCAGGAAGGAGCCAGAGGGCGCTGCTGACACGTTTTTTTAGGGCAAAGTTGGCTGTGATATTTGGTCTTGGAAGGTCTTGTGTACTGACCACAAGGGAATATTAATTACGAGTCAAGGAGGCCTAGAACTCTTTCTGTTGTGTAAGTCGGCCCTTATTGATCAATGGTTTTTCTGATCTATTATATATAGGATCCATGAGTGTCGTCGAGGGTTGATCAGTCAGGAAGTTTAATTAATAAGAACCAGGACTTACCAATCCTTATAGACGATCATTGGTACGGTGGTCACGGTACTGTGTACGTTCAGGGGTGATCCTAGACGTCATGGGTTCGAATCCTGGCCGGGTCAAATCCTCATGACGGTTCCTGTAGATTTTCTCGTTGATTTATCACGACAATGTGATTTCTCTGTGTAAGAAAATCTTATTGAATGAATATCTTTTCTTACCGTGCTTACTTTCAAACTCAGCGACGGTTTGGCCGCCTCATAAACATGTCTAGCCTGAGGATCACTTGTGCGATTCGCTAATAAAGTGTTTTTCACTCGTAAACAGAACAGGGAGTTTGATGGCTGGATTAATGAGTATTTGGCCTTTGTTAACGAGGATGGCTGTTGTGTTTGCAGTACGTGGTTAAAGTATAGCGTTTTTCACCATAGGAAGCGAGTTATTCACAATATCGCTATTGTGAATTAGTGAATTACACTTTTAATGTTGTATGTGTTTTTTGAGAAACAATGTTGACCAGACCACACACTAGAAGGTGAAGGGACGACGACGTTTCGGTCCGTCCTGGATCATTCTCAAGTCGATTGAATGGTCCAGGACGGACCGAAACGTCGTCGTCCCTTCACCTTCTAGTGTGTGGTCTGGTCAACATACTTCAGCCACGTTATTGTGACTCATCGCCTGCATTGAGAAACAATTTTTATTACAGTTTCTACACTTCTTACATATATTTTCAGGTGAATGAACTCGAATACAAATTTTAGTTACTTGTTGCTTGCGAATACTGAATGTCTGTAAATGTTCAAATAACTCTACTTTCTATCCCATATCATTATATCATTATATCATCGTCTCTGGTATTTTCAACTCTTACCTTAATATGGAAGTGAAATTTGGAATTTCTTCATCGTGTTCAGCCTCACGAAATCATATCTTGTCCCAAATAAAGCTTGCAGCGAGAATAGAAGGCTCTCCACCTGATATATACTGTGTTAAATCCTTGAGTGTATGATAAACATGTTTTCCCTTGTCCATGCAACAAAACTTATTTTCCAGCACAGTCTATGAGGCAAACGTTAGGGGAAGGGATCTATCAGGAGAGAGCGCCAAGTCATTGTGATTATATAACACTGGGAAGGGGACAAGGGATTAGGGATGGGACGGAGGGAAGGAATGGTGCCTAACTAGTTGGTCAGTAGGGAATTGAACGCCAACCTGCATGAAGCTAGACCGTCGCTCTACCGTCCACCCCAAGTGGTTGGGGCAAAGAAATGAGGTTCTCTTTTCTCAGCAATTGCGGGTTTTTATACGGCTCATTTTATGATTGTTCCATAGTCTTGATCAAGTAGTTTGTTATGCGTGTCCAGGTCCTCGATTTCAAGACCAATTATAGCCAGTAGAAAACGTTGATATCATTAATTCAATTTTGATATCGTTGACTCAATGTTGAATTATAGAGGATATTGTGCCCACTGTGTAGTGATCCTGCACAGGATGCAATCCACTACAGTTGTCTTGTTCCTCCAGAACCAATGTCCTCCTTGGTAAGCCGAGGCGTTAGGTGAAACGAAACGATGCCCAAATGCTTCTATCCTGCCGTGTGAATCAAACCCGGGATCATTCTTTTGTAACTTGTCCACGCCTGCCACGACCAATAATACATTTATTTAGATTTGAAATAAAATAACATGTATTTGCAAAAATACTTCCTGTTACATTCAATTAAATTTAATCTTTTTTTTGGACAACTGTTAAAATATCTCGATTGACTAGAGTGGAATATATTTTTTTCATCTTGAGTTTGAAACTACAGAACGTCAAAAAAGTGATGTACTAAATTGCCTGAAAGTAACCTTTTCGAAGACCCCAAAATTAGATAACGAGACAACCCGTCAATTTTGCAATTCGCTGTGATTTACAGTACATCATATTTTAATCGTATAGGGGGATATAAACGTCAAAATACGATGTACTATTCAAGAGGATAGGATGGATAACAGCCATAAGGAGATGGGGAAGTGCATAAGAACTATCGCCTCTACCCATCCAGCCTTTATTTATATCTACCCAAACTCATTCATATATATGTCTAACGGAAGCTTAAAGTAATCTATCGATGACAAGTCGATAGCAATAATCGATCGATGACACGTTACCTGGTAAATTGTATAATAAATCGAACAATATTGGTCGTCCTATATGGGACGATAATATTGATCGTTTGAGACTGGACTCTTTTATTGATCGTTTGTGACTGGACTTTAATGCTGATCGTCTGATATGGGACTCTTGTATTGATTGACTGTATAGGACTCTAATACTCATCATCTGATACGGGACTCATTGCAAAATACAGAAGACATAAGCGACCGACCCTTGGGATCGCTAACGAATGCTGAACGCATCAGCTCAGCTTGTAATATTAACAGTCCTTGTTGAATATGAGACTATAATGGGCTTGTTCTTTTGATGAGGTACAAGTTGCTCTGTTGAGAAAGCTCTCCTGCTCTGATCCAGAGAGCCACATTCATCAGTGTCATAGCAATGCCTCGCAAGGATAAATTAATGTAGCACACCGCTGCTTCCACACAGTTAAAAGTCATTCTTTAAATGCGCCTTTTGGTCTAGTCCTGGTAGCAATGTGGGTCTTAGGAAATAGCTAAAGCGCTTTCGTTTTGCACTATTGTAATTCTTAATTATCTCGTCAAAATGGTTATTTAATTCTGGTTTATTATTTGATATATGATTTTTGTTTTTGTATTGTGCGTTATTGCCCAACCACTTGGTCTGGACGGTAGAGCGACGGTCTCGCTTCATGCAGGTCGGCGTTCAATCACCGGCCTTCCAAGTGGTTGGGCACCATTCCTTTCCCCCGTCCCATCCCAAATTCTTATCATGATCCCTTCCAAGTGCTGTATAGTCGTAATGGCTTGGCGCTTTTCCCCTGATAGTTCCCTCTCTCTCTCTCTCTCTCTCTCTCTCTCTCTCTCTCTCTCTCTCTCTCTCTCTCTCTCTCTCTCTCTCTCTCTCTCTCTCTCTGTTATATTATTGCTTCGTATCATAACAAAGTGAAAAAACGTAATAATGATAATTTCTTTATGTTTATATGGACAATTATTTACATTTTTAATTGGTTTACAAGTACAGCGATGCAGCACAAAACAACATGAATGATCATCGATTTATATCAAGGCATATTGAACCCAAAATAAAGGCAGTATACCTCCTTAGGTCGAAATTCCACCCGTCCTTCTACAGAGAACGACGGTTCTCGCTCGTATGCGTTACATAATGCTAAAAATTGTCGTGCTAGTAAATGGAAGAGGATCGCGAAAGTGACATACTGTCCCGTTTCCTTAATATGGAAACGGTACATTTTCAGTTTAGGGTCCTCTGGTAGGTTGGGAGAGGACACTATAAATTGGCCTTTTTCTTGACGTTTTGAAATCATAGAAGGACGGGCCGCGAAATTGCACGCCAATTAGTCGTCTGCAAATGTTATTCCGAGGCAAGTATACAGAAATACTATATAGTATACAGTATACAGAAAATAACATTTCTGTAAGTATACAGAAATAACGGCCTATTGACATAGCTCGGGTGCAGGGGGGAGTTGTGTAAAATCCTGGTTTGTGCCTCGGAGAGGCTACGGGATCCAGTAAGTTCAGTAGAACTTCGGTTTTCAACTCTTTTACCCTGTCGCAGCTCAGTCAATTAATGCAGTGTCTGGGATGCTCCCGGACGCAGGTTCGAATCCTCGTCACGGC
The DNA here is from genome assembly GCF_040958095.1 of Procambarus clarkii. Classification (NCBI taxonomy): domain Eukaryota; kingdom Metazoa; phylum Arthropoda; class Malacostraca; order Decapoda; family Cambaridae; genus Procambarus; species Procambarus clarkii. The sequence continues at coordinate 10,953,390 of NC_091239.1, read as the reverse complement.
CCTTGTGGATTTTTTTATACAGAAATATTTCTGATGTATATCTTAAGTATATCAAAGAAAGGCAGGAAGTTTGGGAGGTTGAGGATGCTCTAAGAGCAGACGCAATGCTGGTAGTCAGACTGCTTGTAAAACAGAACACCTCCCGCGGCTCGGGATGGAAATAGCTTTATATCTCACTCTGGAATGGCCAAACAAACTTGTGTACGGTTGCTAATTCAGAGCAGCGTCTCAATGTTAGTTACCTCGACATGATCACAGCTTAAAGTATAAATTCTTTAGATTGTGACATTGATAACTTGAGGTCGTTCCAACAGCCGGCTTCAGGATGTAAGGTTGTTTGGCCAAGTGTATAATACATTTTGTTGCAATAGGAAGCCGCAAAGGTAGACTTTTCGATTGATTACCATTTTTAAGTGTGTCTTGTCCGGCAAAACAGGACTTGTTATCCATAATGCGAACATATGAAGTATCCGAACGAGGTATGAATATACTCTTATAAAGAGGATGTTGGCGTAGATCAACCACTAGATCAGCCACTCTCATGTATTATTGTTCAGTGCTTTAACACATACACCTGTATTATTGTTCAGTACTTTAACACACACACTCATATATGTATTATTGTTCAGTACTTTAACACACACACTTGTATTATTGCTCAGTACTTTAACACACACACAATTGTATTATTGTTCGGTACTTTAATATTCTACGATTGTGCTTTCTCCAAAAGTACAGAAAACGGCTATTATTCCCCGTCAAATTTTGCTTTGACCTTTGCCTCTCACAGATTGGGGAAGATATCTTGACGGTACCTGAAGACTACTGACTAGGGAAACACGCTTTAGACAAGGAGTCGCCAGCGTTTAGGTACCAACAAGACGTCTTCCTTAAGCTGTTGATAGTACCTATGGAGACAGTGGGTGACATGTAGGAGATAGGAAGCTTGAACCAAAAGAAGTGCAACATTTTGTATTCTTTTTTGTACTTCTGATTTTGTAGGGGATTTGAGGAGAAAAGAGGAGGCATCTAGACAAGTTTTTCCTAGCCTTGTATGGTACTAAATAAGGCTTAAGACTGTGTATATAAGACTCAGGATTATTTATTAGGCATAAGAGAGGTTTGGGAAGGATACAGTTGAATACCATTAATGAAAAATAATGGTATGCTCTCGACAGTCTGTTAAGAAAATTTCATCGACAGTCGTAATAAATTAAAAAGCTTTTTGAAAGACGATTCGTTAATATATTAAAAGCTATGAAGGGAAAGGAACTATCAGGGGAAATATCAGATATATATATATATATATATATATATATATATATATATATATATATATATATATCAGATATATATATATACATATACATATATATATATATATATATATATATATATATATATATATATATATATATATCAGATATATATATATACATATACATATATATATATATATATATATATATATATATATATATATATATATATATATATATATATATATATATATATATATATATATATATATATAGATCAACCCATGATCAAGATCATGGGTCCCCACATTGGCACCAGAGGTGGTACCCTCACATATATATATATATATATATATATATATATATATATATATATATATATATATATATATATATATATATATATATATATATATATATATATATATATGTCGTACCTAGTAGCCAGAACTCACTTCTCAGCCTACTATTCAAGGCCCGATTTGCCTAATAAGCCAAGTTTTCCTGAATTAATATATTTACTATAATTTTTTTCTTATGAAATGATAAAGCAAAACTTTTCTCTATGTATGAGGTCAATTTTTTTATTGGAGTTAAAATTAACGTAGATATATGACCGAACCTAACCAACCCTACCTAACCTAACCTAACCTATATTTATAGGTAAGGTTAGGTTAGGTAGCCAAAAAAAGCTAGGATAGGTTAGGTTAGGTAGGTTAGGTAGACGAAAAAACATTAATTCATGAAAACTTGGCTTATTAGGCAAATCGGGCCTTGAATAGTAGGCTGAGAAGTGAGTTCTGGCTATTAGGTACGACATATATATATATATATATATATATATATATATATATATATATATATATATATATATATATATATATATATATATATATATATGTATATATATTGGTGTATACTGGCAGCAGGTTTTCTTTCAAACATGTTTCATTGAATATGACCGCATATTCTGTATTTATTATTTTCTGGTTTAGGGCTTCTATCCCTCTAACTATTTTCTTAGCATCAGGGCTTAATTGAAATAGGAGTTCTCCAAAACTCATTTTCGTACTTTTAAGGTGAAGAAAAGAAGTGATTTACTATAGAGTGTATTACACTTATTTGTATAATTTGCACGACGTTTCGAACCTCCATGGTTCATTCTCAAGTGAACAGATCTTACAATACTAGTTGATTTTATACCCGCATTAGGTCAGGTGATAATACAATGAAGGTGAAAAACATGGGAGGATACATAAGGGATAAATGTGAGGTGAAACATAGAGGCTGCAGAAGGCTTATTGGCCCATACGAGGCATCTCCTATCCAAACACAAAGATTAATCCAGTGTAATTGGCCTGTTATGTTGGACATTGTCTTCTGTGTTGGCATCGATATGTTCTTGTCTTGTTCTTACTCTCATGGTGGGTAGAGTAAATAGTTCCGTGATTTGGGTGTTCATGGTAGGTCGCTCTATTCTTATGTGAATTGCCTCAAGAATTTGTAATCTTCTTGAATCTTGGGTTTTGTCTATTATGCAAGTATTCTTGTTCAACATTTCTCTTGTTAGAGTAATGTCATGGGAGTTTTGGAGAACTCCTATTTCAATTAAGCCCTGATGCTAAGAAAATAGTTAGAGGGATAGAAGCCCTAAACCAGAAAATAATAAATACAGAATATATATATATATATATATATATATATATATATATATATATATATATATATATATATATATATATATATATAGCAGTTGGAAAGGGGTCAGGATAAGGATTTAGGATTTGGGAGAAGCTATGAGGCAGATAAGAACATTTTAGCATATGTTAAAAAACATTGACAGGATGATGCAGTGAACATAATCATATATTCCTCGGCCAACTTCTAACAAATTGTTAACTTTTTTTTTATTTAAGATAGTGCTCTGAATGCAAATTATGTTTGGAGCTAGTGTGATGCAATTGTGTGCTTGGTAAACATATATATTTCTCACACCAGGCCATGGCCAGCTAGCATATGTTCCTCATTATATCAAATATATAAATTTTTCATCTCATACCTAACACAATGTTAATGATAAATCCCATGTGGTTGAATATTATCAATACGTTTTGACGTTGCTATGTTAAAACACTCTACCAACAAGCTGTTCTAACTATCCATCAAATATCTAAAAGAAATATGGCTTCTGATTGTATACGTGTTGATATAAAACACATAATTAGCTGATCTTGTTAAAAAAAACTCAAAGGCATCATTTAATTGAATGTAATTGTTTTCTCCATTGAGATAACTGGTTTTACTTATCGTCAAATTATGTTAATAAATACATCACTCATTTGTTTGCCTCGAGAGGCGAACTGATATCTGATTCGGGGGCGAGAAGGATAGAGAAGAACAGGATAAAAAACATTGAATTTGACAGAAATAATGACTCCTAACCACCGTTCTCTATTATTTATTTAGTACTGTAATCGGTTACAGGATCACGAAAGCGGTCGGCTTCATCAACTAGGTGAAGAGCATGAACGCTTTAGGTGGGCTGCTTTAATATCTATTCTTAGAGAGTGAATTCCCATTGAACACTAACTAGCAGTGAGCTAGCTATTGACGCTCTCCATCACATTAACTAAGAGAAAGACTCTTATCATGGTAGACTCTTTAACACAGCTTTTTTTTAGACAAAGTTTAGATGAGATTTAGCTCAAGTTTGGGCTCTTACATTGTTCACCTTCTCAGTAGTATCAAACACCTTTTATAAAGCACCTTCAGTACATCTAAATATATATATATATATATATATATATATATATATATATATATATATATATATATATATATATATATATATATATATATATATATATATATATATACATATATATACAGTAAAACTCTTGGATAGCTTGCATGTATTTTTAAATCTGTGTAATTATCTCTTACGCATGGACTTAACAAATAATTTTTTTTTTGGTAGGGGGAAGCAAGAGAGAATTGCTGGTCATTTTTTTCCATTTCGAGAAGCACCATCAAATCTACGAGTTTGTTGTAAACAACGGAATGGTTAACCAATATTTCCTAAGTGCTTTTCTTCGTAAACACATGTCTATAAATAATAATCTATGTGTGTTTCAGATATCAGTAGAGTTGGCTTAGTTCTCGAGTCACAATCGACGATCCCGGGTTCGATTCCCGGGCCGGACAGAAAAGGTTGGGTTCGTTTCCTTTTGCCTAATGCAACTGTTCACCCTGTAGTAACTAGGCACGCAGGGTTTGCCAACAGTTAGGGGGGATTAACCCTTGGGAAACATGTATATATATATATATATATATATATATATATATATATATATATATATATATATATATATATATATATATATATATATATATATGTATATATATATATATATATATATATATAATATATATATATATATATATATATATATATATATATATATATATATATATATATATATATATATATATATATATATATATATATGTATATTATCAGATGAAGATAAGAAGATAAATTAGGAAATTAAGTTGCAGGAAACCAGTGGTATTTTTAGGTCAAATGCATATCATTAACAGGTGATAAGGTTGAGAATATTAACTATTTAGCCATGGAGAGAAAGTAAATGGTAGGAGCAGAGTTGTGCTTGCTCAGTAAACAGTCTTTGTATTTGGATTCAACCTGGGAGCACTAATCACCGAGAGACGGAAATATTATATAATCATTGGCTTCCTCATCGCCTGTCCTATGAACTATCTCTTAATGATAAACTTTAGATCTTAAAGAATCTACGTCTCGAAAAAGATGTAAAACTAACCGATGCGTTCTGGAGTACGATAAACATATTAACACTAAGGCCAGATGATAAAGATGTCAGATAGAGATGTGTGCATTATTCCTTGTTACAAATGTCTAGAGAAATGTATACATAGATGTGACTTGGAAACTTAACAACATGTATATGCATACAGGCTTACAAGAGACATCAGGAGAGGTAGTAAACAATGTATTGTGAGTTCATGTGGGCCCCAAATTGGACATAATATTGGTATTGATACGTCCCAACTCATTTTGAAGCCCAGTGAATAGGCTAAATGACTAATTGTATAATTATAACATTCCATCTCCAATAAGCACAATATCCTCGATTAATGCTCAAAGTTATTATTGTTAATTTAACGTTGATTTAAATTTATGTTAAAGTTACTCTTGGATACTGAATATTCTTGAAGACCGACTGGGTCTTCAATTTTTAACTTTAGTATGGCGGGTCAATATATTTTTCACAAGATAATTTGCGTCAAGGTCAACCGTCAAAGATGCTGGTCAGATGCAGTGAGGTCACTGTAAGCGAGGTCAACTCAAGCTGGGGTCAACTTTCTCCTCTGACTAATTGCCCTAAAGACGTCCTGTTGTTAAGGCGAAAGTATTCTACTGTTAATATTCTCTATTTATATTTATTCTATAAAAAAATCGCATTAGTGCGAAATACTCTTCTATATTTATGTGTATATAATAATAATAAAAATAATCTTTATTTAAAATATCTTTGTGTGTATGGTATATATGTTTATATGTATGTCTGTATGTATATAAGTATGTTTTTATGTTCGCACGAATATATGTATTGTGTATGTGTGTCATATGCATGTATGTGTGAATATATATAGGTATGTTTTTATGTTCGTACGAATGTATGTATTATGTATGTGCGTTTTATGAATGTGTGTATTATGTATGTGCGTTTTAGGCGTGTGTGTATTATGTATGTGCGTTTTTGCATGTGTGTATTATGTATGTGCGTTTTATGCATGTGTGTATGTATCGTGAATTTTCGTTTAATTTTTCGTATGACGATATTCCTGTATACTTGTATAAACTAGAAGAGACATCAGGGGGGGCTCTAGGGGCTTTCCCTCTCCCCCCTCCATTTCACCCCCTCGCCCTCCCCTATTATTTCCCAATTTATACTAGTGGCTAATATTTTCTTCTGAACTTTAATATAAAAAACTCCATTCATGAACATGATCTCTGTAACCAAATAATAATTGGGTTTTTAAAAAAATTATTGACCTGAAAATAAATAAATTTGTTGATAAATCATGTCTGGTATGGGTGACGCTTTAACATCCGATGAAGTATATAGTATTGATCACTGAAGCGATCGTCGCATAAAACTTACCGAAGAATTTAGAAAGTAATCCAATATCAAGCAATTACCAAACGAATGAACGAAGTCATCAGAGAATAACATAAATTAACATCGTGAAGGGAAAACTTCACAAGGAAACATAGTAACCTCTACCTAAATATTGAATTATAGGCCCATATATATATATATATATATATATATATATATGTTTCATTGAATATGACCGCATATTCTGCATTTATTATTTTCTGGTTTAGGGCTTCTATCCCTCTAACTATTTTCTTAGCATCAGGGCTTAATTGAAATAGGAGTTCTCCAAAACTCATTTTCGTACTTTTAAGGTGAAGAAAAGAAGTGATTTACTATAGAGTGTATTACACTTATTTGTATAATTTGCACGACGTTTCGAACCTCCATGGTTCATTCTCAAGTGAACAGATCTTACAATACTAGTTGATTTTATACCCGCATTAGGTCAGGTGATAATACAATGAAGGTGAAAACATGGGGGGATACATAAGGGATAAACATAGGGGCTGCAGAAGGCTTATTGGCCCATACGAGGCATCTCCTATCCAAACACAAAGATTAATCCAGTGTAATTGGCCTGTTATGTTGGACATTGTCTTCTGTGTTGGCATCGATATGTTCTTGTCTTGTCCTTACTCTCATGGTGGGTAGAGTAAATAGTTCCGTGATTTGGGTGTTCATGGTAGGTCGCTCTATTCTTATGTGAATTGCCTCAAGAATTTGTAATCTTCTTGAATCTTGGGTTTTGTCTATTATGCAAGTATTCTTGTTCAACATTTCTCTTGTTAGAGTAATGTCATGGGCTTGTCTCATGTGATTCCTAGGGGCACCAGATTGAAGATGGCATGTCAAACGCCTCGTCAGCTTGGTCGACGTCATACCTATGTACTTACATTGAAGGTTACATCCTTCGTGGGGGCAAGTGTACATGTATACAACGCTTGACTGCTGTAGAGGGTTCTCCGTCGGCTTCGGGCTGTTTTTGATAAGGAGTTCGGAAGTCTTCTTGGTTTTGTAGAATATTATCAGGTTTATGTTTTGGTTAGGAGTAGTGCTTTTTACTCCTTTACGGATTATTTCTTTCATTATTCTTTCCTCTTTTATATGTTCACTGTGCATGGTTGATTTGTAATATAATTTTATTGGGGGTGTTGTGGTTTCTGTTCTTATGTAATATAATTTCAATAAAATTATATTACAAATCAACCATGCACAGTGAACATATAAAAGAGGAAAGAATAATGAAAGAAATAATCCGTAAAGGAGTAAAAAGCACTACTCCTAACCAAAACATAAACCTGATAATATTCTACAAAACCAAGAAGACTTCCGAACTCCTTATCAAAAACAGCCCGAAGCCGACGGAGAACCCTCTACAGCAGTCAAGCGTTGTATACATGTACACTTGCCCCCACGAAGGATGTAACCTTCAATGTAAGTACATAGGTATGACGTCGACCAAGCTGACGAGGCGTTTGACATGCCATCTTCAATCTGGTGCCCCTAGGAATCACATGAGACAAGCCCATGACATTACTCTAACAAGAGAAATGTTGAACAAGAATACTTGCATAATAGACAAAACCCAAGATTCAAGAAGATTACAAATTCTTGAGGCAATTCACATAAGAATAGAGCGACCTACCATGAACACCCAAATCACGGAACTATTTACTCTACCCACCATGAGAGTAAGGACAAGACAAGAACATATCGATGCCAACACAGAAGACAATGTCCAACATAACAGGCCAATTACACTGGATTAATCTTTGTGTTTGGATAGGAGATGCCTCGTATGGGCCAATAAGCCTTCTGCAGCCCCTATGTTTATCCCTTATGTATCCCCCCATGTTTTCACCTTCATTGTATTATCACCTGACCTAATGCGGGTATAAAATCAACTAGTATTGTAAGATCTGTTCACTTGAGAATGAACCATGGAGGTTCGAAACGTCGTGCAAATTATACAAATAAGTGTAATACACTCTATAGTAAATCACTTCTTTTCTTCACCTTAAAAGTACGAAAATGAGTTTTGGAGAACTCCTATTTCAATTAAGCCCTGATGCTAAGAAAATAGTTAGAGGGATAGAAGCCCTAAACCAGAAAATAATAAATGCAGAATATGCGGTCATATTCAATGAAACATGTTTGAAAGAAAACCTGCTGCCAGTATACACCAATATATATATATATATATATATATATATATATATATATATATATATATATATATATATATATATATATATATATATATGTCGTACCTAGTAGCCAGAACTCACTTCTCAGCCTACTATTCAAGGCCCGATTTGCCTAATAAGCCAAGTTTTCCTGAATTAATATATTTACTATAATTTTTTTCTTATGAAATGATAAAGCAACCCTTTTCTCTATGTATGAGGTCAATTTTTGTTTATTGGAGTTAAAATTAACGTAGATATATGACCGAACCTAACCAACCCTACCTAACCTAACCTAACCTATATTTATAGGTAAGGTTAGGTTAGGTAGCCAAAAAAAGCTAGGTTAGGTTAGGTTAGGTAGGTTAGGTAGACGAAAAAACATTAATTCATGAAAATTTGGCTTATTAGGCAAATCGGGCCTTGAATAGTAGGCTGAGAATTGCGTTCTGGCTATTAGGTACGACATATATATATATATATATATATATATATATATATATATATATATATATATATATATATATATATATATATACATATATATGTATATATATATATCCATTGAGATCCCTATATGAACGAGTACTTGGCCTAGAGGATGACAGACGATTTGTGCCTGATTATAGAGTGAATTATATTTTCGTGAATTATTATAAATTATCAGGGGAAAGCGCAAAGCCATTATGACTATTTAGCACTGGGATGGGGTCAGGATAAGCATTAGGGATGGGACGGAGGGAAGGAATGGTGTCTAACCACTGGGACGATCGGGGATTGAACGCCGTCCTGCATGAAGTGAGACTGTCCAGCGTAAGTGGATGGCCATTGGATGGTAGAGCCACAGCTTGTCCTTTTGCAAGTCGGCGTTCAATCCCCGACCACCCAAGGGGTTGAGCACCATTCCTTTCCTCCCCTCCTATCCTAAATCCTTATCCTCATATCCCTTCCAACTGCCATATAGCCGTAATGGCTTAGTGCTTTCTCTAAATAAAGAGAAAGTTACTTACCTAACACCTCAAGGCCTTACCTTGGCCTTGAGGGGTTAGGTAAGTAGGTTACTCATTTCTCTGAAAGGTTGGATGACCAGAGACTTTCTGACTGTCATGATATCTGCAGCGCCAATGACTCTTGTATTGAGGCTGGGAGGGAGAGATATATAAAACCAGTTTTGACTTGACCAGGGTCGAATTTGATGAGGTTTCGTCTACCCAGAAATGCAAAGATCTTGGCAATCTTCCTTACCTAATGAGGTTGATGTACAAGACATCAGTTAAGGACACCGCTGCGTCAGAGTAGCAGTGTCCTTAACTTCATTTATTAACTGCATTTATACTGGTATTTTAACACTGTGATCGATATAGTGTGAAGATAAGAAATTGGTTTAAGCTTATGCAACCTAACCTAACCTATAGAGAACTATTCTCGGTGGAGGCGTCACTATAGCAGTGTTTTTAACTTAAATAAAGCACAGTAATTTTAACGATATGGTCGATAGTTTGAGGACAGGATGTTGGAAAGGAGAATAACAATAGAGTTCACATTTTCTTATATCTCTCTAAAAAGAATATCAGGAAGAAAAAAAATTCGAGAGAGAGAGAGAGAGATGATTCATGAATTTTTTTTACGTAATTCAGCCTTCCTAAACTGTTTCCGTCTATATCATTCTAGAATGACATCCTATATCATTAACACCAAAACGTTGCTCTACACACATATATTGAAATTTCTCAAGGAAGTCAGACGACAAAAATTTCTTCTCTATTTCGAGAAGAAATACGTGGTAGAGTTGTACAAAATATAATCTTGTCACTGCTCTTTCCTTAGAGCAGTGCAATGTAACAGTTGTATTTGTCGAAGCACTGTTACCATATATGAATTAAGGAATATAAGGTAATATTCCAATGACGCCAAAAGAGTCTTATCTGGTTTCTCATGTATTTGATAATAAGAATAAAATAGACGATTTTTTTTTATCTGTTTTTCATTGCCACTGTTCCCTAGTTTATGGATCTCTGTGTTTCCTTGTCTATCTATGTTTCTATGTCTCTTAGTTTATGTCAATTTGACTCTCTCTCTTTCTTATGTCTTTAATTCTCTGTCTCTGATTCTCCCTATCTCTCTCTCTCTCTTTCTCTGTCCTCAGGCCACCTTTAAGACTGTAGGTCAACCCTCATTCGTAGATGGCTACTTAAGGTACATCTTGAGAGTGAAAGTGGTCCAGCAACTCGTTCTGAATTGAAACCATATTTGGTGGGACGTCAAACCCCAGTCTAACTTTCACTTAATTATGTGTTTGATTTTGAGACGTGATGTCCGACTGTGATAAGAGATGTTGCGTATTAAATATATGTATATGTATATATATATATATATATATATATATATATATATATATATATATATATATATATATATATATATATATATATATATATATATATATATATATATATATATGACCGTGTGAGACCACGGAGTAAGAATTGAAACAGGAATTTCCTCTGTGGTCTGACATTGTCACATTTTTTTCATCACGTTAATTTTCGTGATTTACACACACACTGACTCCTGGGGTGTAGGGGTGTGGGGGTGTGGGGGAAAAAATAGTAGTAGTAGAAACAGTTGATTGATAGTTGAGAGGCGGGCCGATAGAGCAGAGGTCAACCCCCGCTAGCACAACTAGGTGAATACACACACACACACACACACCTTGATTCACAGAAAGCTTCGGTTTAATACAATGCCCCGACCTAGGGCGAACTTGACAAGAAAATACCTTCACCAATCACAAACTTGACCTCCAGCCCAAGTACATTACTCACTGGCCAAATGTGACCATAACTTCTGATCAGCCATTATTTGGCTATCAATGGAAGGTGGGCCAAGACATACATTGGGCGAGAGACAAGGCATCCTTCTGCTCATATTAGGACCCTTCACAGATGGAGCTTTCAGCCATATGAATGATAGTCATAAGTGAGGCTATCTCAAGATGGTAGTCAGAGCGCGGTATTAAACTGGAATCAGTAACAATGGGTTGCCAAGGCTGGTGGAGACTGGTTAAATACCTCCATTATACTACATGATTTAAGATTGGACCGTTATAATGTGAACGCACACACACACACACACTCAAACACACACACACACACACACACACACACACACACACACACACACACACACACACACACACACACACACACACACACACACACACACACACACAACTAGGTGAGTACACACACACACGCGCGCACACACACACACACACACACACACACACACACACACACACACACACACACACACACACACACACACACACACACACACACACAGAATCATCATTTCATTCCCCTGAAGCTCGTCATAAAAAAGGAACAAAAACAACAAAATTGTATCTATCTTTATCATGATAAAGTAGAACATACAAAATAACGAAAGAGATAACCAGAAAGAGAGAGACAGAAAGATAACCAGAAAGAGAGAGACAGAGAGATAACCAGAAAGAGAGAGACAACCAGAAAGAGAGAGACAGAGAGACAACCAGAAAGAGAGAGACAGAGAGACAACCAGAAAGAGAGAGACAGAGAGACAACCAGAAAGAGAGAGACAGAGAGATAACCAGAAAGAGAGAGACAGAAAGATAACCAGAAAGAGAGAGACAGAGATAACCAGAAAGAGAGAGACAACCAGAAAGAGAGAGACAGAGAGACAACCAGAAAGAGAGAGACAGAGAGACAACCAGAAAGAGAGAGACAGAGAGATAACCAGAAAGAGAGAGACAGAGAGATAACCAGAAAGAATTTTATTGATTTCGAAGACTTACGTAAGAAATCAAATCCAGCATCACCGTGACTCTGCAGTTAGGCTGTGTCAACAGTCTGAGTGACTTCGGATATACAGTTTCTTACGGAGAATTCGCTTGCCTGATAAATCCCCGGATAACTGAGCTGCCGGTTGGCGTAATATCCGGTTTAAAGAGGGACTCGATGTGTTGGTATAGGTTATGGAAGTGCTTCTGCTTCAGCATCTGAATTAGATCGTAGAGATACTATGTTGTTAACGGAGATAGATATAGTTAAGATGAACTTGAAAACTTGACAATTTCGTTGCGAAACGCTTTATATATGCACAATGAAATCACAATAACGTTATATATCTGTGAGTAGATCTTTAGAGCTGACCGGTGGGAATCGAACTTGCGCTCTGGGACAGGGCAGTCGCGAGCCTTAACCAGTGAGTCAAAATATGCATAAAATAATTTTTTACTTGTGTTAGAAAACTGTATTAAAATTTGCATTAGAAGGGAATATATAACTGGTTTTCCTGAAATAACACACACTTCTATGTATTAAACCCATTGTAGAATTAGCAGCTTGACGTAATTATATTTATGTATCAATTAGGTTTTAAGTATTTTTTTGAACATATTCAGTTTAATGATAGACATGATTCTTTCCTGTATCATTTATGATAAACAAATTAATACAATTGTTAATGATAGTTCATAATTATTATACTAAATGCAAGTAGGAAAACATTTAGTTTAAGAACGCATCGCTGGCAGTAATTGTATATATTTTTTGACAAACATATATTTACTATTGAGTGAGAAAGCTGCAGGAACACGTAAGCCATTGATCACTTAGAACTCCAATTGACTCGGCCCGGATTCGAACCCATGCCGTCCAGGATCACCCCCTTAACGTACACAGTACCGTGACCACCGCACCAATGATCGACTATATACGACCTCTTCCTGGGACTCGCTAGGGTGAAGAATTTATATATTGATGTTTTCAGAGCCTCCAACAGCCCAGGAAATTTGGAGTGGTCACTCATGGAGTTCGACCTTAGCCAGTATATTAAGTTGAGTTGAATCCTGTCTGTGGGTGCGTGTGCGTGTTTACCAAACATGTACATTCGCACGCAAATGCAACACTCACACGCAAGCATGGGCACACGCAAGAGCGTAAGAACTTACACTTACACGTGCGTACACGGAAACACGCACACACACACACACACACACACACACACACACACACACACACACACACACACACACACACTAGGAAGTGATGTGGTTGAGGCTGACTCCATAAACAATCTTAAACGTAGATATGATAGAGCCCAGTAAGCTTAAGAATCTGTACACCAGTTGATTGAGGGTTGAGAGGCGGGACCAAAGAGATAAAACTCAACTCCCGCAAGCACAATTAGGTGAGTACACGCACAAACTTACGAATATTTTAAATCTGATAACAAACTCCAAATACAATACACCTTAACTTAAAACTCTAAACAAATCCAACAAGAATAAAACTACGATATCAAATGTATTATTAAACCATATAATTGTACCAACTTGCAGTACAAAAAAACACAAAATATTAACAAACTCACGAAGACCTGTTTTAAACCTGGTTAAAAGGTGTTTATCTGAGGCTTCAATTTCTTCATAAATGGCTTTATTACGCCTCTCAGGTCAAGCCTTTGGGGGGTAAAAGTCAATAACTTGAAATTGGTAAGAGTGAAAGGATGACCCAATGAGCTATAGTCACGTACTACATAAAGTGAGATTTGCCTTAAGGGCATCGCAGTTACAGTACGACTTATCCAAATGTTTATAAATTCTGTATTTATAATTTCGAGATGTATTCCTTATGTATTAAGAGTCACAGTTCAAACATTTTCCAATTTTTGTTAATACCGTATGTTAAATCAGTAGGCAGACGGCTCACATTGTTCAGGAAAATTCCAATTGTAATTTAGATTTTTAAAACAAATTTAACATATATTTAAGGGAAACTCAGGTTATTTGATAATTCTTTTTTTTAGTTCCATTCATATGTGTTATTATTTTCCTAAATAAGGTGTATATCAACGTTCTAATTAACTTTACCATGCAAATTAGGAGATATTAACGACTGTTTACTACTTGAAAACTACAAAATTCAGTAAACTTATATTTGGGTATTTTTGGATATGCATTTTAATTAAACGTAAATACCTGTCTTAAACACACTTCTTCAGTCCGTTCTCAGTATCACCCACCTTCACCCACGTAGGGAGCCGGTCGGCCGAGCGGACAGCACGCTGGACTTGTGATCCTGTATCTTGGGTTCGATCCCAGACGCAGGTGAGAAACAATGGGCAGAGTTTCTTTCACCCTATGGCCCTGTTACCTAGCAGTAAAATAGGTACCTGGGTGTTAGTTAGCTGTCACGGGCTGCTTCCTGGGGGTAGAGGCCTGGTCGAGGACCGGGCCGCGGGGACACTATAGCCCCGAAATCATCTCAAGATAACCTCAAGATAACCTATAATGATCTACCCACTTATACCCCATCTTCTCGCATATCGTCAACTCAACCTCACCCATCCACCTTCATATCCCGTTTACCCACTAATATCCACCTAATATTCGTACGATATTCACATCCCACTCCACCTACGCTTCACTATTCTATCCCACCATCATTTTCATCTTCCCCTCCTCACTATCACTTCATATTCACTCAAGCATCTCTCCATCTACATCTTGCCCTCATCGCATCTTCATCACCATCATTATAGACCATAGGGGCGTCTGGCAGCTGAGTAGACAACGCTTCGGATTCGTAGTCCGGAGGTTCTGGGTTCGATCCCCGGTGGAGGCGGAGACAAATGGCCAAAAAGCTTCTTTCACCCTGATGCTCTGTTACCTAGCAGTAAATAAGTACCTGGGAGTTAGACAGCTGCTTCCTTGGGGTGTGTAACAAAATGGAGGCCTGGTCGAGGACCGGGCCGCGGGGATGCTAAGCCCCGAAATCATCTCAAGATAACCTCAAGATCATTTCTCCAGTACAGCCTTCTTAAAATAAATAAATAAACGAAATCCGCCCTCGCTATCTATGTAGAATAGTCAATAATAGATAAAATAATCAATAATAAGTAAGATAGTCAATAAGCCCCCTCATAGTCGAGATAAGAGGTTTAGACCTCGTAAGAGGACTCTTAAGTTCTCGGTATATCTTATTCAGTATGAGACACACAGAAATCACACTAATGTGATATATATATATTAGTAAGAAGATCCACCTGGGCTGTGAGATGGGAACGAACATGCGACCAAGGCATTGTCACCTATTTCCAACCACTACGGGTCATCGGGGGATCGAACCCCGACCCTGCAAAAAGCGAGGCTGTAGCTGGGCCGATGAATCCAAGTGGGTGAGGGTAATCCCTAAGTCATGTCCAGAGGGGAAATACTATAAGGTTTATAATAGATAGATTATACTTTCAATTTCTACTTTGGATGATTGATTATTGACTTTTATCTCACTGACTCTCAATCTAACTCTCTTATTGGTGAGTCATTAAGTGATATCAAGAGTTTATACCAGGTGAATTACCACTATGAGATTGGGTGATGCTGAGATTATCTTGCAGCAATGGTCGGCCTAGAGAGCTGACATGAAATAGAAATGATTGATCTGTCTCTCATTGCTCTAAATTACCTTCGTCTGTCTTAAGCTTCTCTCTCTCTCTCTCTCTCTCTCTCTCTCTCTCTCTCTCTCTCTCTCTCTCTCTCTCTCTCTCTCTCTCTCTCTCTCTCTCTCTCTCTCTCTCTCTCTCAACTCTCCGATCTCCTTGTTCGCTGGTAACTCAGATTCGTTGCATCCGTTGGTGGGTTTTTGTAACCGTCGTCGACTCGGATTCATGTATTTATTCATCCTGTTGTTGTTACCGTACTGTAACCTAGATGTGAAATCTAGGTTACAGATTTTACATTATTCAGTCATAATATCTTTCGTTATTATGACTGATTAATAACTGAATATCAGGTATCACTAGTATTTAAAATGCACTTGTAAATCCCCATTTACCTCAGTTAAGGGGATTACGAAAGCTTAAGTGGCCAAGATATCAAAATAGTCAAGGAACACTGTTGGAGAAACACTAGACTTGTGTTGCCTGTGTTGCTATTCTTCAGTGTGAGAGGAAGGCATAACTATTTAATAGCCTGTGTTGCTTCATGCCAGAGGGCTTTCTCTCTGATTTTCTTGCCTGATTGCCTTCATTCTGATCCTCTTGTGGTGGTACAAGAGGATCAGAATTCCCTCTCTCTCTCTCTCTCTCTCTCTCTCTCTCTCTCTCTCTCTCTCTCTCTCTCTCTCTCTCTCTCTCTCTCTCTCTCTCTCTCTCTCTCTCTCTCTCTCTCTATATATATATATATATATATATATATATATATATATATATATATATATATATATATATATATATATATATATATATATATACATATATATATATATATATATATAATATGATCACAAACCATTAGACTGAGTCGAGGACACAAGAGCTTATCAATGTTATGCAAATTCTCCAGAATTTTTTTAGCGTATTTGCTCATGATAATGTGTGAATTTGTTAGGTCGTTTGCTTGTCCACATTTAATGAGCTATTTATTAGTTGAGAGGTGTGAAGGCACTTAGGGAATGTCACTGCAGTTACCATTGCTAATCTCTCTCTGAGAGTTTAAGAGAAAGATGTACAAAGCTGGCTTATTGTAGCTAAGCAATGCAAATTTCAACTTTCCTGAATGAGTTTGTGTTTTTCATTGGGTGAACTAACAAAGGATTCCTGAGTTGTAGTTTGCATTTAGTAAACAGGATGGGAATATATTGACCATGTTGCAATATACCGGGTTAAAGAGAGTGGAAGTTGCAACATGGATGCAAACAGGGTGTTCGGATTCCAAGGTTAGATAAGCAGTTTATCAGATTCTAGAATTTATCCTTGTTTCTGGTAGAGTGTTTTCAAATAACCTGCATTGACTAAGTTGAGCACGAGAGAGAGAGAGGGTGATAATTCGAACACGTTCCCAGGGTAAATCATTATTTTAACAGGGTTTTATAATCGATAATTATTCTCTGTTGCCACAGTTGTTTTAATATGTCTTTCCAGTTGTGCATTCCAGTGAAGAGCTGGAGGGTGATTGAGACACACTTCTCCCCCTCTCACTCTTCTCTTCCCTCCTCTTCTTTCTGGCCATTCTCTCCATTTCCTCTCCTCTTCCCCTCCCCCCGCCCCACTTCCCCTCTTCTCCCTATTCTAGCACTGCCTGTTTCAACTCTCCTTCTCTCAGCCTTTCAATTTCACCCTTTCCAGAATGAAGTCAATAATAGCTGTCTACCTCCCTGGGCATTCTTAATTACTTCTAGGTGGTGAATAGAACCAGTAGGTGAAAGAAAACTACTGCTCCCTTCCAGCCACGGGGATCGAACCTACTGTTCTCGAGTGTGAGTCGCCGACGTAACCCACTGCACCACCCAAGACCCTTAAGTTTTGCATTAATTAATTAATTAGTTTTGTTGGGGCCAGGAAGCCTATATATATATATATATATATATATATATATATATATATATATATATATATATATATATATATATATATATATATATATATATATATACATATATATTGATTCACCACTCCGTTGAAAATGCAGCCTCCTAACCAAACCAGAAACGTACACACCCCAGCAACCCACCTATCGAGTCCGATGCAGAGAAAACGGAGATATTTGTGAGCCTCTACTTTTCATAATAGGTTGTATATGATACGTTAGTTAATGTTATGTAGGATATGTGACCTGTTAGTTGAGAGGACTTGGCGTCAACCCAAGATGTTCTGTGTTCACCTGTGATGAATAACCACCCATCATTAGATGGAGAAACGACAACGTTTCGGTCCGTCGTGGACCATTATCAAGCCGTGTTGTGGTCTAGGGCGGACCGAAACATCATCTATCTCCATCTACTGATGTGATATTTGGTCATCATATCTTCAACCACGTTATTGTGACTAATCTTCGTCAACCACCTGGTCTGCGTCAACCGCAAGCACTTGCCAAGCTAAATACAGGCTAATGATTTAATGCCACTTTTGAGATATACTGCCAGAGAGACTCCCGGATCGTCTGACTACTGTTCGTAACTTTTAGAAGCAATTCAGAGCGCCGGAGGTTGACGCTGATGGCCCCAGCTCCAAGCCTCTACCTCCACGAGTTATGTCCTACTAAATCCTGCAAAGTATTCTGTAATAAAACTTGTCAACTGGGAAGCCATAAAGTCAGCCCATCACCTGTTTTGGTAGAACTTTTAGTAATGATGAGGATCATTGTATATATACCGACGTACAATGAAATTAGAACGTAGAAATCGGCGTTATTGAGTTGGACAAACCGGAAAACTATTTTTGACGTGTTGGAAAGACGAACTAAACTAACCTAATCTTGTTGACTAGACCACACACTAGAAAGTGAAGGGACGACGACGTTTCGGTCCGTGCTGGATCATTCACAATCGACTTGAGACTGTTCCAGGACGGATAAAAACGTCGTTGTCCCTTCACTTTCTAATGTGTGGTTTGGTCAACATATTTCAGCCACGTTATTGTGACTCTTCGCCTGCATAACCTGATCTTCCTAGGCCTAATTCGCGAGGTCTGAGGCCTAATATAGTACATATGTGTGCTATACTAGGCCTAGGAATATTTAAGTTTGATTTTTAGCAATTTTTTTTGTTATAGAATTCCTTTCTAGTCATTATACTACTTTCTAAAAGCTCTGTACGTACGAATTCTTGACTATTATCGATTGTCACATTAGGTACTGTCTAAACAGAAGGATGGGTTGCATAAATTTATAGATGGCATGGCATTGGATAGATGACATGGATAGATGGCATGGATAGATTGGATGGGGAGATGATATGCATTGCACATAGTTGCCCATGTGGCAACCAAGGAAGTCTCCTCGGCTCTTATTCATCACCCTGATTCATCCTCCATTGTTCATCACCCATATTCATAGTGCTGTTTCTCATAAACTTTTTTAACTACGTCTAAAAGGCTCTTGGCGGCCACTTTCCTCTGAGAAAAAGACGATGTTACCTACCTCCACTTGACTGGGTAAGGTAGGGAACATGGCTACCGACATAGTCAAGTATAGGTAGTGATATTCCTCCTCTTTCGTGGGAAATGTTCAGAGGATCATCACTACCCACTCCTTAGTTTGGGCTGATATCTCATAAAACCTGCTTTGAGATTGTGGAGGAGGCCCTCCAAACTTCAAGTTAGTCTTGTAGGACTTCAGGTAGAGATAGTTTTGAACTCATCACGCTTCAGAAGATAGTACGCGTCCCTGGTGAGTGCATGGACGGAGGTTCAATCCCACAGTATATCGATATGTCATTGTGCAGTATTCCCTCTTACAATACTTAACCCGTTAGAGCGTAAAATTTGAAGTGATTTTGACTTACATGAACTGTATGAACCTACAGGCAACCTCATTAAACTCATCTAAGCCGGTATGATAACATACAGGTACCATCACATACATGATGAGCAAAGCTCCACTGTATGTACGGTAAATACACAACTAAGGTTTAACTAAAAGAAATCATAATTCAACATATGGAAGCTCATTAACTAGGCCATATCAGACGAATCTGCATCAAAATAACAAATAAATATATTATTATATATTTAGAAACACCTTCACTCGATACAAATTAATATTACAATAGAGCGTTCATTACTCTTTATCTACTAAACCCAACTGACGCTACTAGTGACAACTTCTCCTTATATCGGATTACCTTCACTAATTACTGCATGTTTCTCCCCTTAATGACATAAATTGAAACGACTGAAGCTCACCCCCAAGCAGAGTAGAGCTACGACACGCCCAGTATGGCGTTATCTGACCCTCTTGTACATCTCATTTAAGTGAGGAATTAAAAATCAAATTTATGTGCCGGTCTCTGGAGTGTAGCTGTACCAGGGGTGTCTGGGAGGTTACCTCAGGTCAGGCAGCCACTGGGGTGTTGCCACTCGGGAGAACAGGTCAAGTCTCTCTGTTACAATCCGCTCATTTTGATCTCCGCCAACGAGAATTTATATTCACGATGTGACACTTTTAAACCTTGTCTTCTGCTAGCTTGTTGGACTGGATTTAACGAGTGAAAAACACAGTGTGTCTGAGCCAAACTGGCTACACTTAACAAGTGGGCAGGCAAGTACAGGCTCGCCTGTCTAGAACTTTTTTAAATTAACGTGTTTATGTCAGAAAAACTTGAGTTTTAGAATTCTGAATATGATAAGTGACTGTGAATGTATCATACACTCTCTATAAAACTTTTAAATACTTAAATTGGATCAATGTGATTAAGATCATGTAGACCAAAAAAAATTTAATACTTCTAAGAATTGATCATATATGAAAATTGGATTATGAAGTCTTGTGAACCAGTTTAAATGGGTTTTCATAACATCTGAATTTTTATCATAAGTCTGAAAATTACTTTTTTTCACCTTCACGTATAGCAATAAAGTAATTATAGCAATAAAAATTATAATCTTATAAATAATTATAAAAAAATAATGAAATAAATAAATACTATTCCTAACATAACTATATTCTAAATTTGATTTATTAACTATTTTTACGACATAATAACAACACACAAAGTAGTGAGAAAGACATGCAGGGATAATTATAGAACTAAGACATAAATACATGACAATAATATGCATGTTGAGCAAAAGTGAAAGGAACGTAATAATAATAATTACGAATTGGGAACATGTTAGTTAATCGAAGGGAAAAAAATTCAAATCTACGATTACATAATTTCAAGTTAAGAGTTCGAGGAATTTTGTAAAACACACACACACACTCGCATATTAATATATATATATATATATATCTATATATATATATATATATATATATATATATATATATATATATATATATATATGTATATATATATAAATATATATATATATATATATATATATATATATATATATATATATATATATGGGTACTTCTTCCAGCTAGAGGTGGTACTCCCTTCCATATATATATATATATATATATATATATATATATATATATATATATATATATATATATATATATATATATATATATATATATATATATCACTAAGAACTCTAAATGACCCAACTAGGATTCGAACCCATGACGCCCAGGATCTCCGCTAAACGTACTCGGTACAGTGACCACCGTCCCAATTGTTCGTCTCCAATTGACTTATTACTTGGGCGTTCCTGCAGCCTTTCTGTCATTCAAATATATTAAAATATAATTTGTGAGTCCTCACAAAAATACACTAAGTTGATTATCTATATGAAAATGCAATACATTTAAAAGTTTGTATTAGACGTATTCTCTTTGAGAAAAATGAGATAGATTGTCTACTTTTCTGACGTACGCAACGCATTTTATGTTTGTAAATGGCGTATCAAGTTTTATTTAGCAATAGATGAGCGAACTAGCCTTTTTTCAGTATATTTGATTTGATTAGATTTTTGAAGGAATAGGCTCAAAGTAGACTATATTGAATATATTTGGTTACACGATAACAGTGATCTTCAGTTAAGTTCTTGGCCAGTGGATTAGACTGGTCGATTCTTGCATGACAAGTGTTCAATCCCCGATGGTGCATGGGGCACTGTTACTTTCTCTTGTCCTATAGCCGTTCTTAATATGTTCTCATATAGTTTCTCCTATATAATTGTTTCATGTTACTCACTTTTCCCTGATAATTAAATCACAATTATCTGTCTCTCTCACTCTCTCTCTCTCTCTCTCTCTCTCTCTCTCTCTCTCTCTCTCTCTCTCTCTCTCTCTCTCTCTCTCTCTCTCTCTCTCTCTCTCTCTCTCTCTCATTTAACCATTATATTATGTCCAACCAACACCTGTGACAACACTTCATAGATTACTGAAGAGTTGAAGGCAAAATAAACCAACCTCACTAGATTATATCTATGCTTGGGTGGCAGTTATAACAAGCGGGTAAAAGCATTTACAAGTGTTATAAAACTCCAGTACGTACTGATAACATTAAAACGTTGAAGTTCATAATATATTTGGAGTACCAAAGTCATGAATAATAAAAAAGAATAATTAATTGTGAGTTTGGAATAATTTAGAACGCGATTCAAGAATAAATTAGCAAAATAGTACAATACAAATGATCCTATTCGGATTAAAACTGATTTGATAATGTCAGTGGTAGGGATTGTTTAGAAAAAGATTTCATTATAGATTGTCTTGATACGAGATTAATGAGGAGAATCTCGACTTTCTGCTCGAGTTACAAGCCTTTCCCTGTCAAGTATTATGAGAACAGTGGCCTAATAATCGGACAAAAACATGCAGTTTGAAAGATTGGGAACTTTATATATATATATATATATATATATATATATATATATATATATATATATATATATATATATATATATATATATATATATATATATATATGTCGTACCTAGTAGCCAGAACTCACTTCTGAGCCTACTATGCAAGGCCCGATTTGCCTAATAAGCCAAGTTTTCATGAATTAATTGCTTTTCGACTACCTAACCTACCTAACCTAACCTAACCTAACTTTTTCGGCTACCTAACCTAACCTAACCTATAGAGATAGGTTAGGTTAGGTTAGGTAGGGTTGGTTAGGTTCTGTCATATATCTACGTTAATTTTAACTCCAATAAAAAAAATTGACCTTTTACATAATGAAATGGGTTGCTTTATCATTTCATAAGAAAAAAATTAGAGAAAAAATATTAATTCATGAAAACTTGGCTTATTAGGCAAATCGGGCCTTGCATTGTAGGCTGAAAAGTGAGTTCTGGCTACTAGGTACGACATATATATATATATATATATATATATATATATATATATATATATATATATATATATATATATATATATATATATATATATATATATATATATAATCTTGAGGGTTAAAAACACAGCTCCATGTCCAGGAGGGGATTGAAAGTGTGTCGGGTTTTCCAGGGTATTTCAGAGTGTAGAATCGTGTTCCTTGGTATTTCTGTGTGATTCAGAGTATTCAAATGTGTTTTTAGGGTGTTTCAAATCGTCTTAGGGAGAATCAGGATGTTTCAGAGTGTCATAGGAAGTGGCATTGAATTCCAAGATGTTCTAGGGTTTTGCCGGGTGTTTTAATATGTTCCATAGTGTTTTTAAGACACTTCTATGCTATAGAGTGTTTTATTGGCTACTGGGGTGTTTTAAGGTGTTTTAGGGTGTTCTAAAATGTTTCTGTTTTTTAAAGTGTTTAAAGTGTGAAGTGTTTTTCTGTGTTCCAGTGTGTTTTGAATGTCCTCCAGCGTGAAAATCGTACAATAGATAAGAGAGCCGCAAGGGTGTTACCAAGGAGAGACGAGGCCACCTTGCTTACTGGAAGAAGCTGTGTAATTTAACTTTCATTATGTGATTTTTCTTGACAGTTAACCAGTGCTATTTATGAGCACCACGTGTTGCGTTGTATGTTTGTCCTTATCTGTTATGTAGTTTGGGGAAATTATCGTCATTAATAATATATATAGAAACCTGCCTCCTAGCGGTAAAAGCACTCCATGACCGGGATTTTTTATTTGCATGAGCTAACTCAACCCTGAGAACTCGCTTGAAACACGATGCTCTTTGTATTGGAATTGCTCTGTGCTTTGCTGCTCCTGTCCTCGCGTAACACAGGTACATCTGCAGAAAATCATTCACACACCCAAATCGGCTATCATACTCTATGTAATAAATCACAGGACAAGATTGAAACATACAAAGAAGTTAACAGTGTCATCAAGAGGAGCCTGGCCACAGCCCGCTGCCCAGCAGAAAGAGAACCACATCTACACATCCACATCACATCCTCCTAATGTTTCCCAACATCAAGAAACTGTGGTAATAAATTGTCCCTTTTACCCTAACGTATCAAAGAACTCAAAACAGAAAACCGGGACGTTATGTCGATTTTGCAAGCCGTTTCCATTTTCTAGCACGACGATTTTTGGCTTTTGGTAGAGTATACGTCAAAATGCGACGTTCTATGAGGAGGAAGGGTTGCTATATACGGACCCAACGACACTCATAAGTATCCAGACAGGCTCACCATTCTTCCCTGGAAGAATGACAGGGTAATCGTGTGGAATTACACATGCGCATTCACGCCGGCCAGCACCTCCCTTCAACACATACAATCAAATGGAGTAACGCCACTTCTTCACGAAACTCAGAAAAGTACCAAATACAGACATCTGGCACGTTGCTACAGTTCTGTTTTGATTGGCTTGGAAACCCTTGGTTAGTCGGGCAAATGTGCACTGACGTGCCTGAATAAACTGGGCGACAAATTAATTAAGGTTATCAAATACCACAGAAAGACGTTTTTTGTTCAACGCCTTTGATGAACGCCTTAGTTCAACGCCTTAGTTCAACGCCTTAGATCAACGCCCTAGATCAACTCAGAGGGTAAAAATGTTTCTTGTGTACGCATTCAGCCCCGGAGGATTACGGGGTAGTGATTTATTTGTAATTGGTGTCAAGTTGGTTTGTGATATGCATTAATTAATCACTCTGTTTTGATTTTCATTCTACTTTTAACAGTTATGAGGAATGTATGTTGGTGCTATACAATTTAGAACTATGTAGCTATGTACATGTATACTATTATAAAGAAGGAGTGGGAGAAGAAATAACTAATACGATATCAGAGACAAACACAAGATTTTCTTGTGCACATTCGTGTTAATCATCACATTTTCAAACTTTTGACAGGTCGGAGAGCATAGATGACAGGCTGGGCGGTATGTATAACAGATTGTTTGACAGAATGGATGACAGGCTGTGTACTAATTAAAAACAAAAACATTCTCAGATACAGCAAGAATATGATTAGCGAATGAAATTAAAATATTTTGATATAAAAGTACTTCAGAACTATTTTTTTGTTCATTGTATTCTTTGAGCACATATTATATCTTGTTTTATTTATTAAGTGATTCTATTTGTGATTTTATTATTATATGACATAAATGATTATTAGTTTGCCAAATTATGATATACTTGTAAACGCTGTATTTACACCATTGACGTGCGGAACATGTCTGGGAACGATTAGCAAATGGTCACGAACCGTCCCCTGTGACCCCTGTGACCTAGATCTACGGGGGTCACCCTGGTGGTTTATCTGTGAACTCGTTTTCTACCTCCCTCTCCTAAGACCTCTCTCTGGGAGGGTCATCTTGGTGGGTTATCTCGAATCAATTTGTTCACCGACTCCCCAGTGATAACTGGGAAGCTTATCTATGGCCCAACTGTCCACCTACCCCTTAGGACCTGTATCTGGGGGTTAACTAGTGGCTTATCAGCGTCCCCCCTGAACCCCTCCACCCCCTCCCAATCTTCCCCTTCCTTTCCTGAACCTCCCAAACTACTTTTGGTCGTCAAACACAACCAGATGGGAGTTTGTGTGTATATACAAGGACGATAAATATTTGCTGGCAATTTGGCGTGGTTAGTGCGTCGTTGGACGCGAAAATGCTCTTTGTACGCAAAAACCAGGACCGGAAATCATCAAGCATTTATATATAGCCACTTGCGAAACCTGTACATCCATCCTCAACCATGGCAACTTAGTTTACGTCTATTGAACAGATATGATCTTCGAGGCGCTGCGAAGTTGTTTATGTCAACAATAACCTTATATTGTGAAGTTTCGAGTCTTATAAATGGTTAAAAATATAAACATCTGCCATGATTGTTAAAAGATGTACCGGTTTCGTAAATGAATGCGTAAATATTTCATGAAACATGGCCGAGAAGTTGGAGAAAGGCCGGTTACTTACCTCAGTAAAATTCCTCCAAAGATTGTCTAAATTGCTTTCTTGTCTATAAATATGCACTCCCGGGCCCTGACTTGTGCAGGAACTTGAACATCATCGCGGCTTTGTATGCATGACAAGCTTACTAAAAGCTGGAAACTACTTGTTAGATAAGACGGAGTCTGTATCTAGTGATTTCTCAAGGAGACATGGAGGAATTTGTTCCTTGTGTAGGTGGTGACACGGAGGATCTAGTTCCTTGTGTATGTGGAGACATGGAGGATCTAGTTCCTTGTGTAGGTGGAGACATGGAGGATCTAGTTCCTTGTGTATGTGGAGACATGAGGATCTAGTTCCTTGTGTAAGTGGTGACATGGAGGATCTAGTTCCGTGTGTATGTGGAGACATTTAGGATCTAGTTCCTTGTGTAGGTGGAGACATGGAGGATCTAGTTCCTTGTGTATGTGGAGACATGAGGATCTAGTTCCTTGTGTAGGTGGAGATAAGGAGGATCTGGTTCATGTTTAGGTGGAGACAAGGAGGATCTAGTTCCTTGTATAGGTGGAGACATGAGGATCTAGTTCCTTGTGTAGGTGAAGACATGGAGGATGTAGTTCCTTATGTAGGTGGTGACATAACTAAGTTAACAGTTCCAGGGCAAAGAAATATGGTGGCAGTGCAAAGGTGATTGAAGAGGGTGACTGTCTCAGGGTGATGGGATAGGGTGACGATGCAAAGGTGAGGGAAGAAGGTGACCGTGCAAAGGTGAATGAAAAGAGACAGGGTGCCCTAGAGATACGATTTTGACAACAGGGCCAGAGAAACCTCTCAATGTTGCATGACAATTCTTTCCTCATTTTTTGGTTTAATAAACTGTGTATCTCAGGCGATTTTGGGTTCCTTTCAGAAACAGACTCTAATAATGAGCTGATAACTTAACCCAATCCAGCCTAACCTAACCTAGCTAATTAAGCTTAAATTAATCCAACCCAGTCTAACCAATCACACATGTCAGTGAATATGTGAGTCAAGTTCATGGTAACTGAGGCGGAAGATGACCCAGCCCAGCCTAACTAAACCCAACCTAACCCAACTCAACCTAATCTAATCCAACCGAACGTAACGAAACATAATGTAACGAAACATAATCTTATCTAACCTAACTCAATCTTCCCTAACACACCCAAGCCTAACTTAATAACAAGCAGCAATATGAGAAAGCAACCTGGTTTGAAGACCTCATTCTGCTGCCCAATAACTATGGAATAAGACTCATCAACCCAAGAGTTTATGGTGAGAAAAAGAGGAAAAAATAATAGGAAGGGAACGAAAGCTTCACACAGAAAACACACAAAGAAACCATGGTTACTTTGAACGTAATGTCCAACATTAGGTTTTAACGTTGCTAGAACGTTCAGGTATAGCGTTTTGATTACATTGTGTGAATGTGTTCTCAATGTCCAACGTTATGTTTTAACCTTGCTAGAACGTTCAGGTATAGCACTTTGGTTGCATTGTGTGGGTGTGTGTGTGTTCGCAATGTCCAACATTAGGTTTTAACGTTGTTAGAACGTTCAGGTATAGCGTTTTGATTACATTGTGCGGGTGTGTGTGTGTTCTCAATGTCCAACGTTATGTTTTAACGTTGCTAGAACGTCCTGGTAAGACGTTTTGGTTACATTGTGTGGGTGTGTTCTCTGGTGATCCGTAACAGCAATATGGCGACTTTCGTAATTTGTTAAGCACAATGGCCTTTATAGCACGAAATGAAGCGAACGTTACAATACGGCCTGTTCTCTTGATCTGCCTTAACGTACAAAATCCAACTTTCCAACATAACCATTATTGCAGGCGATGAGTCACAATAACGTGGCTAAAGTATGTTGACCAGACCACACACTAGAAGGTGAAGGGACGACGACGTTTCGGTCCTTCCTGGACCATTCTCAAGTCGACTGTCAATCGACTTGAGAATGGTCCAGGACGGACCGAAACGTCGACGTCCCTTCACCTTCTAGTGTGTGGTCTAGTCAACATAACCATTAATGTACAAACACGAACAACCCACCTAACCTAACTAACTGATTATTAGAAACTTGGATATTCGTGAGCTGCTGTTTTTCAATGTTCTTTGTAATTTGTTCGTTGGGACCATAGCATTCACAATGAGACGTATTAGTTCTCAGGACAGGTTGAACTCCGCCAATAATTTAAAGTGATATACGATATGAATTTTTCACAGATTCGAAAGAATCTATCAAAGATTCATATCGTATATCACTTGAAATTATGGGCGTTATAATAAATAATGTACATAATAATATGAATTATTATATGATTCATAATATATGAACCTCGCTATGAATGCGATACGGATCTTTCAATATACAGAGTATGAATCTTTCATTTCTATATAAAAACATAAAATTAACAGTAAATATTTTCTCTACACATCACCACACTCGTATTTTAGACAAAATAATTTAGTGTTTGATTTTCTAATTCTAATTCTATAATAATGCACAGTTAACTAGAAAAAAAATGTATCTATTGAAATCAGATTTGGTAAATAATTAGACAATTCAGTTTCAAAATACAAGAAGAATCTATATCTATCTTTAATGACCAGACCACACACTAGAAGGTGAAGGGACGACGAGGTTTCGATCCGTCCTGGACCATTCTCAAGTCGATTGTGTATCTCCTGTATATCTATCCTCATTGACAAGCGCTGTATATGTGGTGATTTTGGCCAATCTTGAAGCTTACGATCCAAGGCAATCCACTCAAAATATTGAGCCAATGGCTAAATAGTTAAACAAATATAAAAAGAAGCGTCAGTATTGCATGGCTTTTAATTTCACTGAAGCAACAGAATCTATCTATACGCAGTGGTTGATGGTGTATGAAAAACAGACGATAGACTAAGTTTCCGATGCAAGATAAATTTATTAATTCCACGATACAATAAATTAATAGCTCAGCGAATCTTATGGACGAGTATTAAAATCTACAATTATCGAAACTAAGAAAAATTTACATGATTTTTTTTAGAATATGCTTTTCCAAATAACACTTTTTACGAACCGATGGTTCCTGAATTCGGCTTGAACTACGGTCTTGTAATTCCAGCTTGTTGTGCTACTTTGTGAAAATATCGTACGGGGTTACCAAGAGATCGCAGGAAATATGTAAATGACTCGTGTTTGGTCGTTAAAATCTGAAGCCAGAGTTTTACGCGTTGCTCCAGCAAGACTTTATGACCAGAATGCATCGCTGCTTCGCCAGATTTCGTTCACTGATAAGCTTGTGTAAAGTTGGCTATATATTTACGATAATTAGACATGTTAGGATGAGAGAAAATAAGTAATTTTTTTTTATTTACTTAGAAATAAAATCTTACCAAAAAATCGGTTATTTCAAGCGATTTAATAAACAGGAATTCACGAGAGCTACGATAGAAGTTTATTATTGTATCGTTAAATTGGCAACAGTTCGAAATATTATTATTTAACAGAAGTGTTGTATCACATTTGAGCTTCCTTAGGTCGTGAGTATAAATATTCTCACGTGAAAAAGAATAATTCACACACACACACACACACACACACACACACACACACACACACACACACACACACACACACACACACACACACACACATACACACACACACACACACACACACACACACACACACACACACACACACACACACACACACACACACACGTGCTGAACGAATTTTAATAGGTACTCTGTTAGCAAATGATAAAAACATTTGTGGAAGTCATCTCCCTCCAAAACAACAAAACTTCTAACGACAGAGAAGTCAAAATGTTAAGCAAAAAGCCAAACAAAGCTATTGGGCAAGTCAAAATAAGCTAACTATTAGCTTAGTACCACCACTACACCCAATACCTCCACCACAACAACCACCATCACCCCCAACACCAACCACAACCACCACCACCACAGTCCTACCAGCTCCTGGAGTCGACAATGCCTTAATTAACCTGCCGTGGCTCTCAACCAAATAAATCTCCAATGACTAATAGTATATAAATTTCACCCTTGGCTCCCTCCTCTCCCTCACACACCCAATCGACCATTAACTCTACAACCCTTCTCCCTCCCCCCCCCCTCACTCTCCCATCCTAACCCCTCTCACTCCCCCATCCTAAACCCCCCTCCTCTCTCTCCCTTCACATCCACGTGGCGCATCCTGGATCGCAGATACTTGGTTAAATAATATTTCTTAAATTTCTTCTTACATAATAACCTTGAGAACCGCATATATACCTCTCAAGTCTTGGTGATTTATCCAAGAGTGAAATTCTGAGGGTGTGGTTCCTCGCGCATTTTTTGAAGGCCGAGGAATTCAAACAATGATTCACATCCTCCTGAGGTCATTCGGCACGAGATTGCGCTCCAATCGCGAATTTAATTGTATTTATTGTAACGCACCTAATCACTGTTACTAGAGATTTCTTTTTTTTGGGGGGATGAGATATGATAGAGGTGGGGGAGGGGGGGGGTGAGGGGGGGTGGGAAATGATGCAAGAGGTAATAATGTTGTGACTTATTTAACAAGGCACGCGATTGGCGTGCGCTAGTTTCGGAGGTGTTTGATTGGGCGTGGGTGTGTGTGTGTGTGTGTGTGGGTTGTGTGTGTGTGTGTGTGTGTGGGTTGTGGGCGTGTGTGTGTGTGTATGAGTGTGTGTATGTGTGTGTGTGTGTGTGTGTGTGTGTGTGTGTGTGTGTGTGTGTGTGTGTGTGTGTGTGTGTGTGTGTGTGTACTCACCTATTTGTACTCACCTATTTGTACTCACCTATTTGTGCTTGCGGGGGTTGGGCTCTGGTTCTCTGGTCAAGCCTCTCAACTGTCAATCAACTGGTGTACAGGTTCCTGAGTCTATTGGGCTCTATCATATCTACACTTGAAACTGTGTATGGAGTCAGCTTCCACCACATCACTTCCTAGTGCATTCCATTTGTCAACCACTCTGACACTAAAAAAGTTCTTTCTAATATCTCTGTGGCTCATTTCGGCACTCAATTTCCACATGTGTCCCCTAGTGCGTGTGCCCCTTGTGCTAAATAACCTGTCTTTATCTACCCTATCATTTCCTTTGACAATCTTGTATGTGATGATCATGTCCCCTCTAACCCCTCTGTCTTCCTGGTACGTGAGATTTAATTCCTGTAGTCTCTCCTTGTAGCTCATACCTCTCAGCTCGGGGTACTAGACTGGTGACAAACCTTTGAACCTTTTCCAGTCTAGTCATATGCTTAGTCTTCAATTTTTGTATACAAATATATTCAGGTAAACAATAGAATATCTGAATTCATAAACACACACTCTCACTTCATTAGGCGACCGGATGCTGCAAAGGCGGCTTCCAAGAGTTGAAGCTCATCCATTAACACAAAACTTTAGAGTTGAATTAACCCGACACACACTCTTGGGTCCGGGTACATTAAGAACTTGCTTCGTAAATCAAAAGTGCCGAATTTTACTGCAATAAATCCCATTCCCAGCGGTCTTACCTAACCTTGCAAACTCACAAAAAGCCCACTAATGACCTACTTATTTTCATCCCAACTAGCGTTATTTTAAATAAAAGGATTGACCATGTATACGATGTAATTCCCTCTTCTATTCAGTGTCCCGCGACGGTATTAAATACACTGTGATTACACAAACACACACTACACTGTCCCGTTGTTTAAAATAAGTCATTTTCTTCAATTGAGGGAGAGTACATAGTCTTATACAAACACTGCTGTCTGTCTCAACCTCACTTATCTCTATTGTTGAGCCCCTGCGTTCAGTCGCTCCTTGCACTCGCGTGTGTGTTTAGTGTGTGTGTGTGTGTGGCCACCTAACACAGGCGTGAAGCAATCGCTTCCCACCCACCACACCAACCACCCCCTCTCCCGACTTGTGTGTTTTGAGTCCCACGAGATAAAACGCAGGTTTTTTAATATATTATTTAGGAGATCAAACACTTAAAAAAAAGGGGTAAAATAATTATGGAGATTTTATTCATTTCAAAATATGGTGCATATCACTTTATGAACCTGAGTAAACGTGATAAATTAGAGAACAATCTTCAAAAGATTCCCTTGCAATCTTCCGATAATATCTGCAAAATCTTACAGTATGTGTAAAATTTTACGAAAATATGGTGCAAAACCTTACATTAGTGAACAATTTTGTAACAATATCTGAAAGATCTTACGACAATATTTGTAAAATCGTACGCAAATATATATCAATAATGATAATGTCTGCCAAATCTTACTACAATATCTGCAAAATTTTACGACAATAATTATTTGATGTATGTATGAATGAATTTGCATGTGTATCAATCCTCATCTCACCGATTGAAAATACAAATCAACAATATAGATCTTTTAAACACATACCGAGACAAGGCCTCAAACCAGGTGTCCAGATTTCTTTCTGATAACATTAGTTCAGACAAAGTCCATCAGGACTTTGAGAAATCAAATATTTAAAATTTACTTATGACAAATATCGAGTATTATATAGGAATTATCTTTACATAAAACAAATTGACTAATGGTAAAAACAGTAAAATTATCATTACAAAATATTCAAGATTTTTTTGTATATTAAATTCCTTCAATATATAATAATAATTTGAATGAAAGGTTCAAATATCTAGTTCAATTTGCCCCCACGTTGTCTCTGGCGTCCATGGGAGAGAATTTTCTGAAATGTTTTATGCTGTAGTGAAGTCCGTGAAATTCGTGATTACACCGGAATAAGAGGCAGAACGATATTCGTGATTCATCAGCCTCTGCTGATCGGCAACTTCACCTTCTCTTCAGGTGAATGTGTATCAAAACGGGTTTAAGAGCAGCGAGGTTCTAGGAGTGTCTTGAGGTTTACCAAAGCCTATATTTTGTAGTTTACCAACACCTGTATTTTGCGGTTTATCAACACCTGTATTTTGTAGTTTACCAACGCCTGTATTTTGTAGCTTACCAACGCCTGTATTTTGTAATTTACCAACGCCTGTATTTTGTAGTTTACCAACACCTGTATTTTGTAGTTTACCAACGCCTGTATTTTGGGGTTTACTAACGCCTGTATTTTGAGGTTTACTAACGCCTGTATTTTGTAGTTTACCAACGCTTGTATTTTGAGGTTTACCAACGCCTGCATTTTGAGGTTTACCAACGCCTGTATTTTGTAGTTTACCAACGCCTGTATTTTGTAGTTTACCAACGCCTGTATTTTGTAGTTTACCAACGCCTGTATTTTGGTGACAGGACTCAAGCAGTGGGTGATATAGCAGAGGAGACATGACTAAAATGTAATATTTCTCCCATGTAACATGTATAAGGCTATTTGATTTTACATAATCTTTGGCTTTACATTAACATACTTCAAAAAGTTGTAAGTAGCAGGTTTAGGAGGAAGTCAGAGATTATATATAACATTTTCTCCACAAAATACTAATGATATCGCCCGAAATTCAATCTTTTGTTCATAATTTCTATTCTTTTAAACTTGCGTAAGGATGGACTGAATATGTATTTTGTGACTAATCATTTAATAACAAATAATTAAGTATTTTCTGGACAGCAGGTCTTTGAGTTAATTAAACTTTACATGTAATAAAATTCAAACGAAAATTGTGTATTAAAATATGGCCACATTGAATGGGCTATTTTCTAACTGAGGA
The DNA here is from genome assembly GCF_040958095.1 of Procambarus clarkii. Taxonomy (NCBI): domain Eukaryota; kingdom Metazoa; phylum Arthropoda; class Malacostraca; order Decapoda; family Cambaridae; genus Procambarus; species Procambarus clarkii. The sequence continues at coordinate 10,919,280 of NC_091239.1, read as the reverse complement.
AATAACTGCATTATTATTTGATATGCTTAGACGATTATATAACTTATTCACGAGTGTTGATTGTAGCTGCAATTGTGGTTATGGTGATTGTGGTATGAATTATGACTATAATGTTGGTGATTGTGAGAATGAAATATCGTTTAGTTGGAGACTTTTGATTAATATGTTTAATAAATTGGTTACTTTTGTGGTATTGACTATTGTTGGGATTGGTAGTGATGAGTTTAAGTGACGTGTTATGGCAGTAAATGATTCGAGGGTAAGCAGTGTTTAGTTGACCAGACCACACACTAGAAGGTGAAGGGACGACGACGTTTCGGTCCGTCCTGGACCATTCTCAAGTCAACAATCGACTTGAGAATGGTCCAGGACGGACCAAAACGTCATCGTCCCTTCACCTTCTAGTGTGTGGTCTGGTCAACATACTTTAGCCACGTTATTGTGACTCATCGCCTGCGCAATCAGTGTTGGTTGTGTCAATGGTATTCATGCTGGCAGTGAGTGAGATATTGGCAATCAGTGGTTCACAGTCTTCATTTCGTGAATCCACGTCTCTAAGTCATATGAAGGTCTTTCACGATATATTTTGTGTACAACCAAGTAGGAGTGATCATGTTAGTTTTGTACATGAATCAGGTATTGATTGCTGTGGAGGTTTGGCACTTAATTGTTTTGACTGATTGCAGGTAACAGATGTTGTTCGCTCTCTTTATAGCTGACTGAACGAGATTTTTCTCTCTTTCCGGTTGACTGAATGACTTTTGGCTCTCTTTCTGGTTGACTGAATGACTTTTGGCTCTCTTTCTGGTTGACAGAACGACTTTTTCCTCTCTTTCTGGTTGACAGAACGACTTTTTGCTCTCTTTCTGGTTGAGAGAACGACTTTTTGCTCTCTTTCCGGTTGATAGAACGACTTTTTGCTCTCTTTCCGGTTGAGAGAACGACTTTTTGCTCTCTTTCCGGTTGACAGAACGATTTTTTGCTCTCTTTCCGGTTGATAGAACGACTTTTTGCTCTCTTTCCGGTTAAGAGAACGACTTTTTGCTCTCTTGCCGGTTGGAAAAAACGACTTTTTGCTCTCTTGCCGGTTGGAAAAAACGACTTTTTGCTCTCTTTCTGTGGATATGTGTGGAAAGACTAATTGCTTTCAACCACGTTACAGACTCATTTGGCAATAAGGGACCGCTTTTAATCACCTTTGCTTGATATATGGAAGGAAAGATTATAGTAATAGCAGCATGAACAAAAATTTCATCAGCAATAAAAGAATACATTTTTGTATGCTTTTAAAATTGTTTAAAAATTATATGTGTATAAAATACTGTTTTAAAACAAGTATTTCTCTCAAAATAATTGTAATCGTTATCGCTTTAGATATTTTGAGTGAGCTAAGCGAGCACTTACCTCTACCAAAGCATATAAATTTATAATGTAATTGCGAAATTATTACTAAAATATTAATTTTTAAAATAACTCTAGAACATCAGAGTTTCTATTAACCTCAGAATTAACATACTATCTAAGTTAAACTCTGGCAACTTTTTCTTTGTCGTGAGTATAAATAATCTAGTTAGAATAACGACTCTATAATTAACATTTTTTTTTGCAACGAAGGCTTTATTGCAACGAGTAAATTTATATTGCAGAACTTAATTATTATTCCTGGAGCCCATTAGGATTTCCTTTCAAAATAGTTCTTTATACATTGGGCTTCAAGGCATCTAAAAAAAGTGGATCGATAAATTCATAATTGCCGAGCTTGCATTCTATACCAGACAGCATATCCGGGTATATCACGTTATTGCTATATGTCATATTTCGTCATGAAGCATAATGAAGTCTCGGTTCCAAAGTAACTTGACTATGATCAGGGAATCAAACATATAACTTGGTAAGCATAAGTATACAGCAATATTTTTAAGCAGCAACAAGGCCGGACTTTGTTTAATATACACGAAAAAAATAGAGCAAGCTAAACATATGAAAGTATTGAATAAAGAAGGCGACCTTCATAGATGACCCGGCCTGACCCGGGGCATGTGTGGGGGAGGGGGGGGGAAGGGGGGGTCAGTGGAGAGACAACTCGACTATCAGATAATTCAGGTAATTACAGTGTCTGACTCAAGCCCTCGACACATTGGTTTGATTATTGGGGCAAGGTCCCTGTGTACGACTGAGAGTGAGATTATCGCGGATGATAATTGTCGTCCTAGTCATACTTATACTCTCTCTTTATTCCTCTGTCTCTGTCTCTGTCTCTCTCTCTCTCTCTCTCTCTCTCTCTCATCTCTCGTCTCTCTCTCTCTCTCATCTCTCTCTCTCTCTCTCTCTCTCTCTCTCTCTCTCTCTCTCTCTCTCTCTCTTTTTCTCGCTTTCTCTCTCTCTCCCTCTCTGTCTTCTTCTGTGTGTGTGTGTCTCTCTCTCTCTCCCTTTCTGTCTTCTCTCTCTCTCTCTCTCTCTCTCTCTCTCTCTCTCTCTCTCTCCTCTCTCTCTCTCTCTCTCTCTCTCTCTCTCTCTCTCTCTCTCTCTCTCTCTCTCTCTCTCTCTTAAAACATGACACAAATTTTTGTCAGCATTTTACAAGAGATATATGCAAGTAAAGCAAATCATAGAACACAAAATTATTGATGTCATGCAATTTTCACATCAGGATCACATACCGGTTATCCCAACTCATTATATATTCCGGTAGCCAGCTTTTGCAATGGGGCGTAAATTGCATGCAAGTGACAATTACAGTCTTCCTGAATAGGCAAAGTTTAAATCCAATCAAAAACATATCTGAAAAAATGGGCAAAAAAATGTTTTTTTTTTTTTTTAAGAGAACGAGTTGATTAGAAAATGGTTAGCGGCAGGCTAAATTGACACTGTCCCGTTTTCTATTATTTCATAATGGACGTTATTCCATTGAACAAATCGACAAGGGCCGTGACGAGGATTCGAACCTGCGTCCAAGAGCATCCCAGACGCTGCCTTAATCGACTGAGCTACGACATGGTAAAAAAGAATTGCAACGAGAAGTTCTACTGAATTTACTTGGATCCTGCAGCCTCTCCGAGACACCAGGGTCTTACACAACTCCCCCCTGCACTCGAGCTATGTCAATACGTCGTTCTACCTCTTCGCCCTTACTTCATTACACACAGATGCATCACACTCTTGTGATTCCTGTATTATGTACTTACTGTATTATTTCTTTGAGTATTATGTTTGCTCTAAATACTGTGAATAGTGACTTAGCTGCACTAGCCTCACGTAATCCATTCTACTTAATTATACTTAGAATTTCATTTGTCTTCAAGTCATTTCTTTTTTGTCCTTTATCTCGTCACATCTCAAGCATGGCTGCGTAGGAGCGAGTGTCATTGCTGTTTTTTTAACCTTACATAGTTTTGACTTGAGTTTTATGTTCTATTTTCTTTATGAACATAGTTTTGGCTTGCGCTTTTTATCGTGGGGGTTTCAATTTCGGGACGGAGTTCTCTACTAAAGGGGCTCTCGCGAAGGTGGGATAGAGAACGCGAGAAGATCTTGAAATTAATTTATGAACGTATTCGGAAGGTAACCTGTTTAAATTAAGGTTCTAGGGCTTTCCTCGATGTGATAGATTATTCGTTTTCTCGGGAACAGGAAGAATGTTTATATTATATGTACTACAGGCTGATATATAGAGCTCCCCCCCATCCCCTAACCGCAAGTTGGAACTACTGACTCTTCCCAGGATACAACCCCACAACCTCTCTCTCTCTCTCTCTCTCTCTCTCTCTCTCTCTCTCTCTCTCTCTGATTAGCTAGTTTGTTCTCACCTAAACTGTGTTCAAAGTCTGTACACTAAGCATTTTGACCCTGCATTTCCACAGCCGTTATTCTAATTAAATTATGACGACTTATATTTCTCCCTATCCTATCTACTTCCGAAACTGGTGATAGAGATGATGTCTTCAACTTATATATTTAATTCATTCCCTTCTCCGGCAACTTAAACGCTAAAGTAACACCTTATCACATCTATGACACATCTGTGTCTCAATCCTTTCTCATGTATTTTGGTTCTGGGGGAATTAATTGTTAACACTTCATCTTGTTCCATCCTGTTAAGCCCTCCTCTCTTAGTATTTTGTATATCAATATCATTTCTCCTCTCACTTCTCTTATCTGTTGTCGTAAGAGCTAGCCCAATCAACCTTCTTCAAATGCCTTCACTCGTAATTCTGAAATGAGTCTGTGTGTAATCCTTTGTATTTACCAATTCCACGTATTTTATTGTATTAAATAATAATAAAAATAATTGTATTTATTTAATCTTAATAACTTGTCTTACGTACAATGTGTAGGTAATGTAAATAGATCTTGATTTAGGTTCTTTAAAGCTGTTTTTCATTTTCGCCAGCTTAACATATACATCTTAAATGCAACTTTCAAATGCATCTTAATGCAGCTTACACATTATATCCTCCTCCTCTGGAGTCTGACTTGAAGTTATGTATATTCCTAAGTCATTTTCTCTAGTAGATTCATTCAGGTAGTTCACCTTCGTTGTCTACCATTTTTCTGGCCAATTGTTCCCTATACCAATTTGAATAACATTACATATAATGGCGTTCAAACCTTTTAGCTAGTGGGAGCATTAACTTCGAACACTGAGAATATATGTAGTTAGGTTCGTTATTCGTTTACAACTAGAACATATCTCTGTAAATAATGCCTGACGCCTTCATTTGATCATCACTTCATAAAGGCTCATAGCATCACAATACCCAACCACTTGGACTGGACGGTAGAGCGACGGTCTCGCTTCATGCAGGTCAGCACTCAATCCCCGACCATTCAAGTGGTTGGACACCATTCCTTCCCCCGTTCCTTCCAAATCCTTATCCTGACCCTTTCCAAGTGTTATATAGCCGTAATGGCTTGGCGCTTTCTATTGATAATTCCCTTCCCTTCCCGCCAAACACAACACCGAAACTACGACGTTAGTACAACGTTCGAACAAGTTTTAACACCTCCTAACCAGTTATAACAACCAATATAGCAAGTTGTAACAACGTTCTAATACGTCATAAACCCGTTAAGCCAAGATGTAACAACTTTATTACAAGTTGTAACAAGCGGAAAATAGAGACAGTTTCGGTTTGTGTTTCCAGGGTTCCTGCCACAATGCCTCACAAAGCTGTAAATCATTATCATCATCATGAGTCAAAACAACAGCAATTCCGCTACAATGTCCTCTGTCACCTTTACCATGATACAATGATCACTCCCAACGCCATATCAACCCTCATCAACACCTGCTACAACATACTGAAGAGGGAGGGTGGAGGGGAGGGGGATTAAACTACCCAATTAAGATGTAACAAAGAAACTAATTGAGGACTACAGAGTATTATAATTATGTCATCTCTGCTGCTAATAGCTGTGTTTAGCTCTCAAGCTTGAAAAGAATCGAATGAAGGTTGTGCAAAAACGCTCTCTGGGGTAATATTAGCTCGGTTCCGCTCCAGATAGCTTGAGTGGACAGGACTGTGTTGTATATTCCTGAAAAAACGTCACTTTAAGAGTTCTTTTAGACGTGATGTGTTTGCCCAAGGATAACGAGGACTGGAATAATCTATAGGAACTGCAAGAACGTGGATTATATATTATATTTTCAGGTTGCTATTCTCCTTTGATGCCATAGTTATGGCAGAGTCTGCGACCAGATTCACGAAGCATTTCGCAAGTACTTACGGACCTTAACATGTTTTCTCAATCTTTGGCGGCTTTGTTTACAGCAGTTAATGAGGTCCGAAGCACCAAGAGGCTGTTTATAACAATAGCAACAGTTGATTGGGAAGTTTTCATGCTTGTAAACTGTTTATTAAATGTAAACAAAGCCGTCAAAGATTGAGGAAAGATGTACACGTTCGTAAGTACTTGCGTAACTGCTTCGTGAATCTGGCCCACTGGGCCATGCATTATAGAATGTAACACAACCTTTGTTATTGGGTTGTTAGTGTTATTTGCGGAGTGCAGACGATGAGTCACAATAACGTGGGTGAAGATATGATGACCAAATCACTTATAAGATAATTTAAAAACGACTTTCGTTGTAAAATAGTAAAGAACAGCATTTATGATGGAAAAAACACAGTGGATCATGTAGGTTACTCATATAAAATAAATTTAATATAGACATAAGCGCCAGGGAGACTTAATTTTTTAATTAATTATAAAAAGCTCTCTTTAGTAGCAATCACTTGAAAACCTAAAGAAATGGCTATAATGAAAATCTAGCTTCTCTTTCAAAGCTACAAACTATCCTTAACTTTTACATCTATTATTCCAACTTCTCCCAAAACCAAAAAAAAATGCTTCTCGCAGGATAGCCTGAAGATAACGAGATGTTTCAAACATTTCCACCGAAATGAAGGGATACTGTTTTTAATGAGGACTTGGAACATAAACAAGGGAAGTTGGTGCTGGTTATTAGATCACAAAAGGCCTTAGTGTGCGAAGCGTGACATTCTCCATGTCAGATCACCCAGATGGACACCTCATAAAATGCATCACTGCTAGTCAGGAATTTTAATGACTTAGCTGAGGGCCATTTCCTGAAGCTATGTGGTACAGAGGAGTGTTAAAAATAAACTTTCCAGCTCCCAAAGGGAGGTAAATGCTATTTTAAACTTATATTTCATGATAGAACAGGTGTTTACATTGCGAAATCATTCTGGAACATGTGAAAGGGTGTGATTACTTCTTGTATATACACATCATAACAGTAAGCCAAGAATTTAATTAATGTTTTAACATGTGAAAAAAACTTTAATTGGAATATTGGCTTAAAAGCATTTTAATATTAGTGATAAACCGACACAAGGTAATGTAGTTAATTACCTTAGTCGTAATAACACCTGTAAGGTAATAGACATTATCCAGAAGGTGGGATTTATCTAATTTAAAAACTGCTTGACTGTAATATTTTTGATGTCATGCAAGATATAAAGAGCTCACCTTAACAGGTTAAGCTGACAGTATTATTTAAATGCGGTAATAATTCAACAGGATTTGTTAATTAGTTAAATTTGCTGTAGCCACTTCGTTTTCCACTCACAGTCGGAGATCACGGGTTTGATTCCCGGGTGGGGGAAAAATGCTTGGGAAATGGTTTCCTTTCACCTAATGAGACTGTTCATTTAGCAGTGAATAGGTACCCACGAGTTAGGCAATTATTCTGGAGTTGAATCCTGGGGAGGGCCAGCAGTTCGACCCACACAGGAGGATCTCGATACAAGCCTAAAGTATATAAGTATGTATATATACAATCTTCCTGTCCCCGATAAAACAAATTATGTGCAAACTGGTTGACTTCCTATCTACAACCCTCTTACCCCAATCTTTATCCCACTCCTCCCTTCAACATCACTTTCTTCCAATCTAGGCCCCACTCACCCAATCTAGATCCTACTCCCCTGTATCCAAATCTCTTTTCCTCATACAGTACCAGTTCAAGTTCAGCAGCAGTCCAAGGTCACCAGTTCAGCTGTTTCTTAGATATTAGGTGAAATAGAATAATGACCCCTTGACCTTCGTATACATGTTCGTGTGGTCACATTGTACATAAGCTCTACATTTTTCATAAAGAGAAAGTACCAAGCCGTTGTGTGTATTTAGCACTTAGAAGGGATAAATTTAGGATAGGAAGGAGGACACGAATGATACCTAACCACTTGGACGGTAGGTGGATTGAACGTCGACATACAGGAAGCCGTCTATCTATCGTCCACTACACTCCACATGAAATAACAGTAAGTTATTTATGGGAATATTATTCCATAAGTAACGGATCATTTTCATCAGCATATATTCTTACTCTCAATAAACAGAATGACTTAAAACGATACTGTGTACGGAAGCCTTTTATTTTTTAATGTAATGGTTATTCGTAACGAGACTTGGTTGATAATTAAACAAAATAAGGATCAACAGGCTTAATTACCATCAATTATATCACAGGTCACTACACATGCACATCCTGCCCTCTCACATTAA